>NC_068355.1:60546937-60764437 GCF_020536995.1 Dreissena polymorpha | reverse complement strand
TAATTTATGTGATCACTATGTCATATGCTTTGATCGCAATCGTTTTTGAGCAATCATTGAATGCGGTTGAATTAATTATTATATATATATATATATCGTACAAGTTAAATGAAAATAAAACTGCAAAATGCCGTTTATAATGTCTTCATTACGGTCGACACACTCTTTGTAGCTCACAACCAGCGCCTGTTGAACTACCCTCAACACATAGACGTTACGTCATAACGCCAGGAATCCGACACGATCACTAACACCCACAAACAATAAACAAGGAACTCATACTTAATTGCTTTATTTATGACATCGCCTTCATCAAATTGAATTTTAGGGGACCTTTGCAATTTCATACGCAGACATACCGAAATCGAGTCATTTAACATCTACTGTAGCACTCCAAGCTACCGGACATTTTAAACGCCATAAGACGAAAACCTATACAAGTGATGATATTATTTTCGATGTGTTCGATCTCCAGGCATCGGGAAGACTGGACACGTTGGAGCCGTCCGCCGTCCGATGAGTAACACAGTTTAATACATGAGTGACAAATAGAGACCGATCACCGTCCGATCAGCGAACGACATATTTTTTCAGAGCATCGGGCTGGCGCCCGGCCGATAATCACACGGTCAGCGGGTCATTTTGTAGCATCGGGCGGCGTCCGGATTAATTTAAAGTCGCACTTAAAATTTTATCCAGTTCGGGTTCTGGAAGGAATCGAGTTGAGATCGAACAAATATCGGACGACCAACGCACGGTTACCGCCCTCAGTTCGCCCGGCATCGGATTCATTTTACATGTATTATGACGAGCTCCGTCCGGTGTCCGTCAGCCATCGTGCGGAGGCCCTCAGCAATCAGACGGTCGCCGGTCGATATATATGTCTCTGGGAAATACCTTGATTTTTGCCGATACACGTACAATTAATCCGAAGTCGGGTGATCGCCGGACGATAATCTGGCGTTGATCGACCGATCTTTTTTCGATCTCAACTCGATTCCTTCCCGTGCCGAACATTCGGGAAAAAAATGTCGGTCCGATCAAGCTGTAATGCGGCCCAATTTGACATTTCAACTCTTAATGTGACCTTGACCCATGAGTTAAAGAAACAAGTGATACACGTGACATGTGGTCTTATGATGCTTATTTAGTTTATATCTATCGATTTAAAAAGGCAAACACATGGCCGATACAGGAAGTTCCAAACAAATTCATGGTAAAATTTGACCTTGGCCTCTGAGGTAGATGACGTGTATTTGCACGTGACACACCGTCTATAAATTGTAGCTATATGTGTCAATTGGTTTCAAAATCAATGAATAAATGACAGAGATATGGCAGGGGAAGACAATACAGCACTTGCATAATGACGATTGGACGATCAGACAGACCGTCCGACTTCTCTATGCCGAAGAGGGCCATACAAATATAAAACAAGGTTTGGTGGTCTTTTTTAATTGATATAGTGATTTAAACCAATACAATCAGACAATACTAGTACATCTGATACGTACGTATACGCCTATAATTACAATAGGTTCAATTATAATTTGTCTTGATATAATAATAAACTACCATACCCATGCAGTCATAACGCGTTTAGCATGATACATGCTATCATGATTGCTTGTGTTTTTGCTAATATATAATATAAAATAAATTTAATATAGGGTCTGTCATTTGTTAATAAAACTGTCGCATTATTCTTTTCAGACGCAGTTATACAACAATAATTTCGCTTCATCGGTTGGGTACATATCTAATGGCGTTTTGTTATAAGGCTTTTCCCAAGCTCTTGGACGATCAATTTTAAACCCGCATGTACTTAACACTAATCCGTATGACAAAACTAATTTTCGGTAAGGTTGTCATGCTATTTACATTTGTTTGGCCAACGTGTTCAATTTTAAGCCTTCTCAATGTATTGTCTATGAGAGACCATCTGTTGAAGAAGATGTCGAAATTGCGGCGGCAAAGCTGATTACGATACCGCCGAAACAGATAAATATAAACATGCTTTTCTCTTTGTTGGTAGCGCCTCGGCCATACGTGTAAAATTGTTCTTATCCAAAACACTTACGTTGTGTTGTTTTTTCTTCAAATCATTTACATGATGCATATTCATATGTGGCTTTTAAATAAACCAATCTTGTAAATTTACCGGTAATTTCTGTTACTGAATTATACGACTATTAATTGCTTTTATCGATTCCAAAAACGCAGATGAAGGACGTAAATATTGTTGACAAACTTTACGATCTAAAAATAACAACAGTATTAAGAATGACAAATATTCGTTTCCTCTAGAGCCATCGAATATATCGATCTGGATTGCAAAGAACAGTCATTTAGCAATAGTGTAAACTTTCAAACCAGCTCCGTCATTAATGGTCCGTCACCGATCACCTGTTTAAAAGTACTAGTAATCTGTTCCGAACATTGATCCGTAATTTAATTTTAGAAATTAATCAAAATTTCCCAATAAAGCATACACTAAACTGGGAAGTGTGTGGGAGTTTGTTTACATGAATGAAGCATGTGTTTGTTAATTCAATATAGTAGCCAATCTATCATTTTATTCATAAAGATTCACATTTGTCATTGCTAAGAACATACATTTTTGTGTTCAAAAGACTGAGTTAGATATTGAATTTTAATTTTAATAAGGTTTTTATTGTCCAATAATAATCACGGTCGAGAGGCGCTTTTAAACATAAAATGAGCGTCCATCTGACTCTCGCGATGTCGTTGCACTACAAATATGACTAGAACATCAGCCCAGACAAAATACAATCACCGATAAAATTAATACTTGGCTATTTCCCGTAGAAGTTGGCATTAGAGGGTTCTGTTCCCAGTCCACGTACAGGCTGATGACAGCAGTAGGAACTACTGGCAGGGAGAGACAAGTGGCTATCCAGAGACTGAGCCAAGAAGCTGAACGGGCATCAAGCTGGCTGTGGCTGAGGCGAGAGGAGAAGAGCTGGAAGCAATCAACCAACACACAGTGACTAATCATCACTGTGGGCCCACCGCTATCAGAATGTTCATGGAATTAAAAGGGCCGAAACATTCTAAGACGGCGGCATCCATGCTGATGATGTTGGTAGAGGAGCAGTCTACAACCAAGCAGAGATTGGTTACACTGTATGCAAACTAAAAAATAACCTTATTCATTTATCATGGATTGTATTTTTAGAGACCCTGCCTATTTACAATAACAACCGCATGCCAAAATGGAGACATTTTCCTTTATTTTGTCATCGCATGTTACAAGTTTCCAACATGAGTTGACGCCAAAGGGGGAGGGTCGTATACACATGCTTGTATATATGCTTCTGTAGCAAGATAATTAATTGTAACTCCTGTATTAAGCACTGAGAATTGTCGTCATGTACTTGACGACCAAATAAACTGTAAATGTATTTTGAAACCTGATTTTGAGAGTCACATAGCACTTCAAACTCTTTCTAATCAATCGATTTATTTTTATACAAAAATGTATAAAAACGAGCGAACATCAATACGCCTAAATTGAAAAATTTGTTGCAAAATACGTATTCATTTCAATTTGCAACGCCCAGTTTGTCATGCCAGTTTTGACAAGTTAAGTAAGGGATTATCATATAGGCTTTTTTTTGTATAATCGAATTTATTAATGGTTTGTCGTAAAACGTCCCAAGGCCTTCTAATTATTCGTTTTATACAAAGCACTAAAACGCACAGATGCACAAAGTAATAAATAAAAAGGTATTCACTTCACATAAAAAATCAGCTGCATTACTGTTAAAAAATATCCTGCAGTAAGACAAAATCTTATTCCAGTGGATTGTGGTATCACGGAGCGAAGTCTTTTGACAAAAAAGTAAAGTTTTAGACCCATATCCACGTATTTGCTTCAAGGGTCATCCGATACAAAATGTTATTTAAAAATGCGATCAATTAATAATGAATTTCGTAGTCAACCCAAAATAAAGGTTTTATCACAGATTTTCACATCCTATTGACTTGTTGCAAACTAATAAAAATGAACATTTGAATATTGACTATAATTATCGAAAAGTAAGCGTTTCAATGTTGTGCTGATATTGGACTCAATGACTTTTATGACGTCAACACCAGGCTGTCCGATCGAAAGATAAAGCTACTGCTGAACTATAATGCATGTTTCAATCGAACTATTGACATCCGGTTCTAATATTCACGCACATGAATATGGGCTTCGTTTTGTAAAAAGGGGGTTAAAACATGTGCGATAAATGTCGTCCCAGATTGCAGACTGCACAGGCTAATCAGGGACGACACTTTCCGCCTGTAGTGGATATTTATAAGAAAGACTCTCTTTCAACGAAACATATCATCAAAGCGGAAAGTGTTGTCCGTGATTAGACTGTGCAGCTCATTTTTAATCATTTGAATGCGTCGGGATTCAACAAGAAGAAATTTGGTGATGAGTGCAGTAAATCGAACGATCAAGTGTTCAATCATACTTCACAAGTTATAATAAAACAAAAGCCTTCACAAGTTATAATAAAACAAAAGCCAACATTGAACGTTAACTTTTGATTGCACGTTTGAATTGTATTATGTTACGACCATGCATTCGTCGCGTATTTTATTGTCATGGAAACCGGTTTTGACGATTAAGTCCTAAAACTCGACTATCCTTTCTTGCATCGGGTACATTATGTGAAATTTGGTCTAAATGCATGTGCGCAAAGTGTCAAGTCAAATCAGTCTTTGCAGTCCACGCAGTGTGCATAAAGAAAGTACTTCTAAGCGAAAATCCAGCCAAGGCGGAAAGTACCTGATTAGCCAGTAAGGTCTGCACTGGCTTATCTGGGACGACACTTTACGCATATGCATTAAGCCCTATTTTCCAACAGCGCGGATCAATTGCAATAGGTTTAAAGCAAATAGTTTCACGTTGCTTACAACTCAGATGGCGACTTTGGTTCAATATTGCAATTTTGCACAACACTCTATTTAATATTATATACACAGAGTGCATTTATAACTCTCGAACAACATTTTACCGTAGAATCAAAAATTTAACAAACCATGTGCAAATTAAAAAAAAAACGTTTTCATAATGCTTCCGCAAAATAATCGAAGGATCTTATATTACAGCTTGATTTCCGCAGAGAAGTAAAATTGCAATACAACCGCTATATGTCCTATCGTAATAAACATGCATACTTCTATAGGAGTCGAATTATAAGTGTCATAACAAATCACTGCAGATGTTTAGCATAACACACAAACCGATAAAACCAAATTTCATAATACGGGCGTGGTTGAAGTAACCGAATCAAGTTCATTTTCGTTTTGAATTTCGAAAACTGATATAAATCGGTGAAATATCATCTCCTTTTCATCATCTTTTAAACTTTAAAAATCCGTCATCGGGGTTTCATCAAAAGTTATGAAAGGTCGACAATGACTTTGTAGCAGGCAGAGTGGGTAGTTTGAGAGAAAAAAGTTGTGAGAGTAATTCGAGTGTCAATTGAGACGACGTTTATGAAATTGATAACCAATGGTCATCTATACATTTTCTAACGTTATAAGTTTTGGAACAACGTGGTCTCGTTTTAATTGAAGAATAATTTAGAGCTTTTCATTTAATATAATTATTGAACATTTTAGTTATAGCATATAATGTGAATGGTAAGTAATCTTTTCTATGGAAAAAAGCAGAAAATTCTAACATACCTATAAAACACAATTTCTTGTCGATATCCCAGATTGATATCTGAGAATGTTTTCTGTTACATCCAGATCAATAACCTGCAATATCTTTAAGCCGAATGTTTAACAGTATGAACATTGCCAAATTAGGTTGCTCGTTGACTAGCATTATACAAACCTAACAGACGTGTGTCAAAATATTTCGCTTTTCCTTTGTGCGTGTTTGAATAACATATGCGCCATAATAGATAAACAATAAAGTAATTAGATTATCAAAAATGTACTGTGTAAAGCAAAATGATTTCTTTAAACAAATGTTGTCAATGTGAATTCAATAAATTTGTATGCATGTTGCTTATCTTGAGATATTAAATTAAAAACGAAAGAGGTACCAAACCATGTCGAGAGAAGCGGAAAACACATATTGCACTAAACCGATGCTTTCTACTGCACTAAACCGATGCTTTCTACTGCACTAAGCCGATGCTTTCTACAGTAGAACTGCTTTACTTAAAACCGTGTAATATTTCAGCATAATCTGTACCTTATTGGCAGCTGATTGTTTTATCGCATTGATTATAAATTTAAATCGACAATTATAAAAGTGGAAATTGACTTCGAAAGTGACGAAATACCGACTTCGGTGTAAATGACGATGAAGATAAAAAATAATAATGAAATCGACAATGGCGATGATGATGATAACGATGATGATGGTGACAAGTTTGCAAATTTGGTGGATGAGCGTAGACAATGTTTTACCAATAAAACCTGTTTATATGAAATAGGAATGTTGTGGGAGTATGTTTACATTAAGAAATGAACGATCGGTTTGGTATTTTCACGTCAATCCATTCATTGATTACGTTTTAGTTGTGTCATTGTTTTGGCAACAAACATGTTGTAGAATGTCGACGCCCGCTTAACATTTAATTTTCTTGATAAATGATTTTTATACACTTGTGTATGTGTGTCTTTTAGTGACAAAACCCAAACGTCAGTAACAAACATATCGTCAGTAACTATTCATTATTAAGGGAGTGTTACTTTTAAAAATTCAATATAGCTACAGCACAACAGGTATGCAGTTTTAAACAAAATGTATGAATCACGTGAGATCAGAGACGTGACGTTATAACGCCCAATATCATCAACCCGCTCGAAATATAAACATTGAACTCCACATTTCGTTTTTATCACATTGTTTGCTTAAATACAATTTAAAGGACATAACCATTGCGTTTGCTGACCGTTTGCAACAAGACATGGTTTCGCTCGATGTAATAGTGTAAATGCGATATGTCAAAAGCAACTCTTGTGACTTAATTCATCGAATCGGGTTTGATATGGTCATTTAAACCGGTCATTTCACAGAATGACCCCCGCATCAAAGCTCACCGCAATATAACCACACAACAAGTATAACACACATACATATTTGAGTATGCATTTACGATATATGCGTACGCATCTCATAAACAGTTTGATCTTCGCAGTGAACTGCAATTGCAATGCAGGCGTAATATATATGCCGTAATAAAAATACAAACTAATTATATCATTACAAATAACTGCTGATATTGAGCATAGTAAAGCAAATCGACAACTTTCATCCTATGGGCGCGGTTTAAGTCAGCAAAACAAGTTCGTTTAAGTTTTGAATCGGTTTAAACATATGTATTTAGTTTTGAATTGCAAAACATGATCTATATTGTTGGAATAGAATTTCCGTTGCATCATCTCTTTCATCTTTACCGCAATCGATTTTTATGAGCACTTTTGCAAACGCGATTCCAAAGCATTATTGACGCCAATATTCTCTTGTAAGTCCTTAATAATGACCTTGCTTATATTTATAATAAATATTTTTCCATTTATGAAAGTATTTAGCATTTAAAGTAAAGCTAAATCGTGGCATTAAAGGTTATCTATAAGGTTTGTAAAAACCTATGTGTAAGTAGTTGTACATTAATGAACGAACGCTCAATTTAGTATTTCTACGTCTATCTATTTACTGATGACGTTTTAGTTTTGTCATAGTTTGTGCGATAACCGAAATGTAGAATACCGACAGCATGTTAACTGCGCAAAAGTGTGGAAAGATTATCAACCCCCAGAAATATAAACAGTGAACTCCACATTGCATTTTTATATCAAATATTTGCAACAAATACAATTTTAAAGGACGTGTCTAGTAAAAAGACAAAATGTATGCATGAATTATAATGATTTGAATGACAATACATAACCCGGTTGAATAGGTCATGTTCATTTGTACTTCATATCAACAAGTTTTGAATGGCATCACTAGAATGCGACTATCTTAAAACAAAACGATTTTTATTTTATTATATAGAACAGGTGTTTAACATCAAACGATCGTCTATGAACATTTTCAAAGCCTCAATTCTGTTCAAACAAGTTTAATTAATTAAATTTCACCAGACAAAATCAAATATATGATAGATGTCCAGATGTTCGAGAATTTCGAAGTTTGTAAAATTTCAATCAATGTGTCAAGTTCTTAATCATTCTCCCATTATTTATCCTTAACAATCATCCGCTATACAGCATATTGGCAGGATAAAGCCTCACTAAATCTATCAAAGCTCACCGCCATGCTAAGATGGTACTCGGGTCGCAATAAAATGGTGACGCATTCCCTAGGGTAGATACTTAGTACTATGCCGACCGAGAACAAAGTGGAGATAAGCTAGTTCCCTATTATATGCATTTTTTTCCAAAAAAAACACAAACACAATTTGTCGTCACTTATGAAATCCATTTAAGTTGAATTATTATGTGCTTATAAAAGGTACACGTATGTTAGTGTTAATTACGTTTATTTGCATTTGCTCAGAATTATTAAATATGACGACAACGCACGAAAGCATGTTTTTCATTCCATTTTATGCTTTTCGGTGGTTATTAGAGAAATATCAGTGAATTAAAACTGATAATTTCACTGTTTCAAATAGTAAAAATTAACTGTGAAATGAAGTCATTTTATTGACGAAATGAGGTCATTATCCCAGCGAAATTCTTTAGTTAAACTATTTAACAATTTTAATAAACTGTGAAAAAAAGCATAAAATAAAAATAAAATTTGTTGGATTCGGTGGAATATCGATTTTAATTCACTCGTGATCATAGAAAATATATTTTATATTTTTTTTTATGATCACTCGTGAATTAAAATCGATAATCCACCGATTCCAACAAATATCCTATATCTAATACATATATTTCATAAGATTTCCGTTTGGAATGTGCATTCTAATTCTTCTTCACATTTGAATCTACATCAAGTTCTTAAAAAAAATACTACATTTGCAGCACATTTTCATCTAAAATATTTATTTCTAAAACATGTTTTTTTTTTAATTGTTCTTCTCGTCAGTATACCTTTTACTTCTTTCATTTATGGTTCTGATTTGTTTTGCAAATACAATACGTCTTTCTTAAACGTCCTACCAAATGTAATGCACTTTTGCATAAACAAATCGTCTTTCTTAAACATATGCTTATACATGGTTAAGGGCGTTTTCATGTAAAATACTTCTTTCTAAAAACATGTGAACTGAAGTGTAATCACGAGTGCATTTGCAATCATTCTTTCTTAAACATGTGCAAATAAGTTATAATTCCCCTTTGAATATTTATATGCGTCTTAATTGAAGTGTTTCTTATTGTTATGTACTTTTGTAAATACAATACGTCTGACTTAAAATTGTGTTAAAGTTATACTGCCCTTTTGCAAATACAATACGTCTTAATTCTTTATTTAACTTTTTTTCATATTTATGATGCTATATATTTTGCAACGCTATATGTGTATATTTATGTCAACCAGCGCATTGTTTTATTTCATTTTATGATATAGTTGAACTTACAAAAACTCTCAGAACATGTAATAATTCAAATCTTATAGAATATCTTAAACAACAAATAGTTAATTACAATAAAATACGACAAAACTATTTAAGGCGATGGAAAAATCACAAAATGTAAAACTATGAAATTATGAAGTCGATTTTAAGAATATACGAATTATATGTACATTAAATTATTCACAACGCTTTAAATAGTTTTTAAAGTTTAAAATGGTAACTTACCAAACAAGTGAATGTACATTTAAACCGGCGGAGAGCATGAGTTCATTTATCATTGTGCAGTTTTGAATTAAATAAAACTATGGCATAAATTGTAAATATATAACAATAAATAAATAAATAAATAATATATATATAAGGGTGATGATGAAGACAAACAATGAAGAGAAATTACTTTCGATGAATTAAACATATTAAACCTGTCTGCATAAAATGTAGAATGGTAATTTTTTAGATAAAAATAACTTCTTTCACATTGTATGCGGATATAATGATATAAAATATGCTATATGTTATAAAAACTTAATTGGAGATAAAATTTCATTATATACGTAAAATATAACCATTTTGTCAAAATAGAATGATAGTTTAACCTCGAAGTTTACGTCGAACCCAACACAAAACAACAAAAAGCGTGCGTCCTCATTAATTGCATTTAATGCTTAAATTCATATCAAAAATTTGAATCGCAAATTATGCATTCGTTTCGTAGCGATGTCACGTTCTTATAATTCATATTAATGGACTTTTAATTGTTCTTCTGTAGTTTTAAAGCGAGATTATACGATTTTGTCAATTATTTATTAATTTATATAAAATGTGTAAAAAAAAACTTATTAAACATATATTTCAATATAAATTTAAATAAAAGTTAAGAAGAACATGTGTCGAAAAATGCGAAATAAGCCAGATATTCAATTCTGAATTCGAAAAGGTCTGTACAGTCGCCAGCATGTAAATCATGCATGTACGATGTGAATTTTAATTTAGTTTAACGATTCATTTTAAATTTCTGCAACGATATCTATTCATACGACACACGAACACTAACAAAAAAGACAAATGCTTCGGTTATTGTAGGAAAATATTCCCGCAATATCTTCGTCACAATCGGCTCGGAGCACTAATTTGTCTGCTGCATTTTGTGAAATTCGTCTTCAATGTATATTTTTGTTTGCCAATTTGTGTTGATGTTACATATTTTATCTATTTATAACAATTAAGCACATATAAAAAATCGTATAGTCTCGCGTTAACATGGGATTACAATAATAAACCGAAACTGATAAGTGATCTGAACTTAAATTGTCTTATTAATCAAGATACTGAGAATAAACTTTACATGGCATAGTTTCAAAACGTTACTAATTTGTGAAAAGTATTTGGACGTTTATGAATGATCAGTAGTTATCATCTTTTTTATTTCCTAGTAAGTCCACTCTTTGTTTTGTTTAACTGTTTGTGATGTATATTCGCATTCTTTATAATTAAGGAATATTGAGTTTACTTGTTTCCTCTTGCAAATGATAACTGTCTGTTTTCGTTGTTATTGTTCTGCATTTCGATACATATATTCGTGCATATATTTATCTTGGAGAGTTCATGCGATATTTCCGTCAACCGTACATGTAAGTAACGGTTCCACTGCCGATATGTATCATGATTTTCAGTGTTTTTATATTATTCAAACAGCATCTGCGTGTTTATCTACATTTCAGACCCATAGTACTAGTATATAGTTAACTAAACGTCTATTCCGTACAAATAGAAATAACGATGTCTTGATGAGTATTATAAAACACAATTTAAATGAGCTAGTGGCCAATTAATAATGTATTCGATTTTTTTTTAAAGATTAGTGACAAGTGCACATATACGACGATGAAAAAGTGTATGACAAATGGAAAGCGTCAAATTAATATACTTAAGCCGTATTATTATGTATGTTAATTTATAGATATCTCATTATCATTATAATCATGATCTATTTGCTTATGTTTCGATAAATAAGTTTGTATGTTATCAATCGAGTTTGCTTTTTACAAAGGAAGTAAAATGTTTGAGTGTGCATATCATTACGTCAAATTGCTTATGCCTTTAATGCACTAAAACTCGTTTGAAACATCGCATCAAATTGACTTCGCTAACACTTTGGTTTTATAACACCGGTTGATTCATGATGATTAATTCGTATTTTGGTACTTGTTCACACGATAATGGAGTGATGTATGTTGATGCTGAAGACGTATGCGCTTAAACATGAAGATGCAAATGTTGGTATGAAAAGCAAGTCCGTTGTTTGTAATTGTCTTCCATATTATTATTAACAGTACTTGTAGTTATATTTACCGTAATCACGTAGCCTATATATGTACATCAATACAGATCGTTTCTTCAGAACTGTTAAAGCATGAATAATGTCATGGTTGTTGAATGAGTTATTTATACTCTCGACAAGCTTATGTGATTTCTTGATAACCGACATCGGTATCGGTTAAAAACTTGTTAATTATATGCTATTGAAATTAGAGCAGTGTCATACTGCATCACAGTAATATAATCTTCGAGTCTTGAAATTTACAATTGCAATATACAACATTTAATAACACTTTTTTAATTATGTCATTTTCTTAGTCGTTAAAGCTTATAAGTCATATTAACGAATCATAAAGGCGTGTTTTATTTTTCAGGTATATCCAAGCCAACATTATAAAAACGGTCATTAATCTGTTTTTTATACTTGGTTCTCCTTGACTAGGAAGAGCTATACACAGACGTGTAAAACGTGCTAGTAAAAGTTCACATCTATCTTTTGTTTAAGTCACATCTAAATACAATTCAAGTTCTCTGAATTCTCTAATTTCTTTATGTGATTACCTTATGATACTTCACATCAGTTTAACGCCTCGTGCTTAACGTGTATTTTATTACAACAGTTACCTCGGTTGACTTCAATGAAGTGAAATCGTCTATTTTGAAGGGATATTACAAGAGGCATGCTTTTATATTGGTTTGCAACGCATGGAAAAAGCAGTTTAATAGACATGGACGTGCCTTCTTATATGTTTACATCTTTAATAATTCTGTGTGTATTTTGGTTTTGTTGATAGTGGCATGGTTTTGAATTTGATAGTACTTGTATTCTTGTTTTTAATTAAATTCTGAACACGAATATCTAAAAAAATAGCTTAATTGTGAAAATAAAAATGAACATTTCAGATATGAAATAGTGCTTTCAAATAATTAAAAAAATCTTCACCTGCTGGACTGGTGTTAGGATCGGTTTTTAAGAAACATGACAATCAAACGGATCATTTCGAGCATTAATAACAACACAATGCGCGCGCATTCAGTCTTGCCCTCTATATTCCTTATTTACAGATCTATTGTTTCACTTTAAGCTGTGCAAAATAATCAGCTACGGCTTTGTTACGGTTGTCTATAGCTTTCGTTCGAAGATTCAACACATACTTAGTAGTGGAACAAGTTGTTCAACATTTCAAAGTCAAGACGTTTTACAACCAACGTTAATATTCCTAACCAGCTCTAAAAGCAGCCCATTCGAAATTTAAACTACCTTAACATTGTGTCATCTATTTGCATATTAATAGGACACGCTACTGAATTACACATAAAAAACGATGGTAATTACTTGCATTTACGTGTTGATACAACACCAAAAAGCCAAATGCTAGAAAATTACATTTAAAATTTTAAGTACCTTATACTATTATATTGCTATTTATTATTAAGTTTTACCGTCATCGTCTTAAAACTAACTCGTCTAGTATTTAAAAAAAACACATGTTCAGTCGAGTCTTGTGTTACATGTGCGATCATCACATTTCATGAAGAATCTACCGGTATGTACGACCATGATGCTCGTGTAACATATCTCCATATTCACCTGTATCGCCTGTATTATTTGCAGGCACAGAGAGGCGTCCGGTTGCACAAAAGGCGATACAACGGCCGAATGCTGTGGAATTTGGAAAAAGGATCCCATGTTTATATTGTCTGATTCATATATTGTGTGATTACATGCCATCGTATGCGGGATATCAAGTCTTATTTCGCAAAACACTTGTTTTTTTGCATGACGAGGTGTTCTGTTACCAATGTTGGCAAATTAATTTGGTAAAATGTGATGAAATATATTAACAAAATCCATTTAATTTCATTTTTTGATATTCTTGGTTGGCCATTTGTTTACAATTTCACAACATACTATTTAAGAATCGAAACTTAAATATTCGACTTCGATCATCATCATAATCATTATCATCATCTGCAGATGCATAAGCAGTATAACCATAATCGTCGCTCAACCGGTCCACCATCATCGTAATAACCATCTTGTTTGTGATTGGCATCAATCTCTTCTTTGTCTGTACCAATCGAATAAGGAAAATCACATAGAGTCTTTCATTCCTCCACATATAACGCAGAATAGAAACTCCGAGAACACAACATACCATTCAATAAACCTACATATCCGCTTACTCGTGCAATTACCGGCGTTATTGTCATTATATACAGCATATAACATTAAGTATGTTTTTCTATAATAATATCTAGTAAATGCATACGATTTCAATGTTTCGGATATGCGAGCGTATTTGTTTAGTATAAACAAGACATTACAATATTTATCTTATCCCATCACAACACAAAGTGAAAATGGTCAGCGGTTGGGTCTGTCGTGCATTTAGCTTAAATTACTTGTTGGAACAAATTTTGCACTCAAGAGCTACGCGTAATTTTAACAGGAAGTTCACTTGGATGAATCTTTTTGCATGCAGTTCAAGTCTACAGCATATATATGTCACCCGATTTTTTAAAGTATGAAGATTAATGAGATTGTGGTGTCTCAAAATGTGAAATCAAATGTGAAAAAGGCACATATTTCCTCGAATGTAACCGCCATAATCATAACTGCAAGAATGTTTTTACCGTCGTCAATTTCACCATCGTGACCGCCATCTGTATCATCACCTCTCTATAAAATTTATTAGCATTATTAGTATCGTTTGTATCTGTGTCAAGGTAATCTCGATAATCATAATCATACTACTCCTCATTGTCAATATCACTGCCACCATCATCTCAAGTCAAATTTAGTATTGGTATATAATTTATTTTAAAATGGTTTCTACATCTTTGATAACATTTCGTGTAAGAGTGTGTAAACTTCTTTATAAACGCATAAATTGTGAACACATGAAGAGTCAACTGTCGTTCAATTGAGCCTTTTAACGGATCTTTCACGTTGTTTAAGACTTCTTTCATTAGCGTATTAAGTGCATAAAATATGCTTAGATATTTTATCGATCCCAGTTGTATCGTTTTTAATAATCTCAAAATGCGAATCATGTTTTTTATAAGCATACTTTTAAGCATTTAAATTCAAATATCCAAACGTAAAGGAAACGCTGAAGCTTTCGTTTTCTTTATCCGAATTATTTCGCTACCCGGTTATTATCCTAGTAAACGGGGCAAATTAATTTGACAATTTACCCGCTGTTAGTTGAATGTATTCAAACAAGAAGTGGCTAGTATGTATTTATTAAGGGTGACAGTCGAGGCTGGGAGGCAAACTTTCCCACGTATCAAGGCGGTATGTTGTGATGACCAGTAATTTTGTTGAGAAGTCAAGATTTCTGCCTGACGAAACAACCTTACTCGACCCCCACAGGGCGCTTACTTTGTGACAAAGACTAATGGATAATGAGCAGCTAAATACAGTTTGCTTCCCTGTTAACAAGATAGCGTAATAAAGTGTTAACTTGGTTATTATTGTCTCTAGCGTTCCTTTTTTATCAGCGATTGAGTTATTTATATGTGAATAATAAAGTCGAACACATTGTAAGGAGAAATATTCTTGTTCACTTGTCGGCGAAGTGTCTGGGATTTTATAGAACAATGCACGTCATTCATCAAAACCCTCGTGTCACCTCCGCATTTAGGGTTTAGACTGGTTATATAAATAACCGTTTACCTCATAGGCTTTTATTTAATCGCAATTATAAGTCATATTCATCGGAGCTAAATAGTTATATGCATGCTGAAATGAGGTAAAACAAATATATCAGTTAAAACTAATTTCCTGTTTTAACAATCTTTCATAACATTGCATTATGCATCAATTTATTTTTATCAGCCCTGCTTATGCGCTGGCGGGCGAGTGTTTCATACGTAAGTAGTTGTTTCGTTTTTCCATCTTCATTTATTACAATTTCAAAGATTCTAGATTTTTGTCAAGTTAAGCCAGTATTATGTTTTTCGACAGGTATACTTAAGCAGATTTGTGTAAACAAAAAATGGTCGATGTAAGTCCATGTAAAAAACAAAACTGAAATTAATTGTTCTAATCTTATATTCACAATGTAACCAAATATGTTCCAGAGAGGATATACAAATATGCATTTTAGGCATAAAAATATTATTTATTCTCTATAATATTATAGGAGTATCCATATGATTGCGGATGCTTGTCGTCAATTATCAAAGACCTGTACAGAACAAAAGTTTTTATTAACTGTTTATTTATAAACATGTACATGTATTCCAATTAAATTCCTCAGCTTGAAGCAATGAGCAATGTCAGGGGTTGAAATAGTTGAGGGTAAGTTAATTTTCGATACCTTGTCATTTTTCACATAAGTCGCTGACCTTTAGTTCAACTATGTGCGTACCACCTCGGACGGTCCCGGAACAACGAGGTGTCTTAAATGAAATTCGAAATCACGTATCATCATATCCGTCAAGGATTTTATGATTCGTTTAACTGATTTTTGACAACTCGAATTTTCTCTTTAGGATCACCATTTATCGTTTTTAAATATAATATGCGAAAAATTACACTTAACGCATGTGATTTTTTTTCGATATTACCGAATCTCGTATCGTGTGAAAGATTTTTATCATCCAATAATGATGAAAAACGTCATAAAGTATCCGGTATAGAAACCAAGTGAATGTCTTTGTGATAATTATTCTAAAAGAACATTAAGTATCAACAATTTTGACATTTTGCTCCTTGAATTTATAGAACAGCGTTACCCGAAGAATAGTTGTGATGCTTTACTGCTCTTCTCCTAGTCTTGTGCAAAAAATAATATACACACATTCAGTTTACATATTAATTCACAACATCAAAATTAATATCAAAATATCGTGTGATACTCCATTTAATCATGTTCTTATTGATATTCATTTTCTTTGCTTACGTAACTTATCAGTGATCAAACAAATAATACATCTTCCGCCGTCATTGCATTTTATTCTAATGAGAAATGGTGAAATGAATTCATGATATTAAAGTAACAAAAAGAAATACACGGGTTCAATTATTATGATACAGCGTAATAATTTATGCGTGAATACATCGCCAATGGCAAAATGTTTGTATAATATAATACCCACATGTTCCTGTTTCTTCGAAGACGTACTATCATAGAAGTCACGGTCTCGATAAATAACACATGGCTTACATGTACAAGTATTTTGTATTGTTATACATGTATATGCAATAAAAAATAGCCTCCTTCTGTGAAAACTGGGCTAAATGAATGCGAGTAAAGTGCAGCTAATCAAGGGCGACACTTTCCGCTTTAAGTCTGTTATTAACAAAGATCTAGTTTAAGACGGAATGTGTTATCCCTTATTCACTTTTGCGCACTGCACATTTCAGTGAAAATAGACCTACATGACAAGGCCATCATCAATTGTAATATTTATACAGTATAAAGAAAGCGTTGCTAATAAGTCGAATGCCAGTTAAATGTACATTATTAGATTCAAAAGCGATTTAGTAGATCGTTAATGTCGATGAGGTGGACAAATGTAGACCAATGTGAAGATGGTGGATGATAAAAACAACAAACAGAAACGATGAGCAGTTGATGAACAGACATGCATCGGAAGAAAATATTTACTTATTTATTTTTATTCAAATCACACAATACAACCAATGTTTCATCAAGTCTATGAAAATGATTTGCTTAACCCAATATAAAACATGAAACTTTAAACAGTGTAAAACTATATAAATTCCATTGAATTTTGTATCGTCTTTTGTGCAATTGGAAGTATGTCCACACCTGCACAGCATGCACCAGACACAGGTGACACTGGGACGATTTATTATGAGCATCTTGGTCGTACACCGCATCGTATTGCATGGGGAAACAAGCTGTAACATGAGAAATGACTGCTTGGTGCGTTGTGTGCATTCTTAATGGATATAAGTAGATTGATTAAGAAAATAAATAAAAGCATGCTAAAAGTATACAGTACTTAAAGATTAAAGTCATACTGTTAGTATATCGCATTTGACGCTCAGGTTGAGTTACCATATTATATGCCATATTACACCGCCTTATTGCAAACCGTCTGTAATTCAGTAGCTTGTACAATTAATATGCAAATTGACGAATGTCAAATGCGTACATGTCATATTTCATGCCTTGGTCAGGTCTGTAACAGATTTAATGGTTTTTAGCCCTTAAATGTCCAGTATCTGTTTCTGCTGCATATTGGATCGTTTATAACCAGGCACACAGTGAACGCCGAAGTCTGCTTCACTTGTAAGTTTAGAGAAAATGCACTTTAAACCCCATATTGAGTACAACTTTTACAACTGAAAATAAGCTAATTTTTCTAAGTTTATTATGCTGATATCAAGCATACATATACAAGAAAAATCCCATGTAAGTTTTGGAAAGCATGTTTGAATGTCCTGGACATCCGTAGTATTCATCAACAACATCATCATCAACAACAACAACACCATCATCTTTTTCTTCCTTCTTTTCAAAACCGTCGTCAGGAGCTCATTTTCTAAATCTCATATCGAGTCTACGTTCTTATGTTTGTAAAAAAAATCTTTCGACCTGTTAATTAATTTAATCGTAACTTTACACCTAGCCCGAGCTTCAAACCAAATAATACAGTTCGACAATAAAACGGCTTTTTATATTATTACAAGGAAGTAGCTCCAGCCGTAAACGTCAACAGCGTCAACATAGAGTGAAAGACCGTGATCAGTGGAACAAGCATGGAGCACATTTGATTTATACAGCATGAAAGGCCCCGGGCTTTCATCAATACCATGCTTACATGCAAGCAAACTTCATATCACGGAAATGGACTTCGTTAGATTTCATTGACACAAGAAAAAAGAAATGTATTTTAAACATTAAACAATGTATCATTTATTTTTTATAAAAACGCATCATTTTATTCTTCAAGCAATAAGCTCAGAACAAAACGTACGTTAATGTTTAATATAGTTGATGATTTGAAGATACACCCCCGTTTTATCGATGAGAAGCTGATAGACATTTCGTCACTTGTCTTGCCTTTATTACAAATAGAATAAGTGATACATCGAGTTTCTATTTGCCTATCGCCTTTAGGTACGGATACGTACGATCAGTTAGCACGCTTGGCGTTAGCGGTTTAACAGTAGTAATTCTTCTATAGTAACCACAACTATTTCATATCAACAGTATAACATAATATGCACTAAATTTTCATTTAAAAGAAAACGCATTCCTGAATGATTAAATTCAATTACAATTGAAGCTATTTAATTTATAATGCGATAAAGTTTAAATCAATTTCATGACAATACAATACCAAACGACGACAGTTTGACATGGTACATTGATAGATACAATATACAATATATCTTATTAAGATTGCATATGTGACATATACTTAATGTAAATATAGAATCTAATCATTAAATCAATAAACTACACGGCTAAAACAAGGATAACATCCAAGATTTAATCTCAATAAAAACAAATCTAAAATAATCATACATATGATAAACATAAATAACTAACAACCAGCAAGGATAGAAAGCCGTTTGAAATGTACGTATGATACAATTTCTGTCCTATTTACATTTGGTCTTGTGGCGTGCTTCAACTGGTAGCCATATTCACAATAGCTTCAAATGGTTTACATGTTCGAGAAACAAGTAATGATGTTAAAGAAGTTCTGGACATCTTAAATTCAAACATATATACATTTGTAGACATACATAAAAATAGTACCCACGGCTTTATATTGATTGAATCAAGTTGTCTATAATTATTTATATAAACATTTATGTTAAATATAACAATGCATTTAATGCAATGTTTGTCGATTTGCATAGCGTTGATATTACACAACGTGCGCTTCGTACAATTCTTAGACTTGGAAAGCTGTGAGCACTGTGAGGTAATGCTGGTAACAAGCTGTGAACACTGTGAGGTAATGCTGGTAACAATAACATATTTGCTTCTATATTAAATCATGGTTCAGTATGCGTATGCATGGACAATCCTTATGCAATACACCCCAAATAAATATGCGATTCATCGATTGTTTGAATGGTATGACATTTACGTTTAAATTTACGATTCATTGATTGTTTGATGTTCAATCACATTTACGTTAAGGCGACAAGGCAGGAGATGTATCTATTGATATCGAGATTTATCGTCTTGCCTGTGTTCTATATGTGCGTTTTGAATTTGCATTTCTACTCGGAAATGATCGTTTGTTTAAATAAAATTAGTCTATTATTTGGCTGATAATAACGTCGCCTTCGGTGATGTTGATAAAACAAAATGACAGCAAAGCAGGGATGTGTTCACAACTTTTACATTGTATCAAGTCTTGGATCGCTAATCATGATATGAATTCAGTATTATTATTACACATTTAAATCAACTGAAACCCCACTTAGTACCTAATCTGATCCTAAGATAGGTAATGTTCCTTAAGCACATAAATATACTAATTATAATTAGATTAAACATATTTATTTCTTTTGGCAAGCACAATATGTCAAAATACACAAAACAATAAATATCATAAAAGGGTTGAAACGAAGTAAATAATTCTTTTATAGTTTCTCTCATTAGAATTATGTTTACACATAATTGGCAGTGTATAAGGAACAATATAACTTAGTTTATGTTAAACATAGGAAATATGAGTGATAAATATACGAAGGTTTTGAAAGAAAAAAAAAAAAAAAAGAAAAACAATAAGCAAATAAGGACGAAAGATTGTAGATGGGAGGACAGGGATTAAAAACATCAACGACTAAATTTCACAGCTTTCAGTTTCATTAGGATGTGTATTTCCGAAAAGTAAAATATCACGCTCAATATCGCTGGATATTTAGGAGATGCTGTTCATTAATGTAATGCGCTATAGTGTTATAATGAGGAAATACGAAAAGGAAGTGGTAATTGGACTCTATATCTCCACAGGAGCACAATGAGAATTCGATGATGCTTTTTGCGTAATTATATTTGCAGATATGGTGGTGCGTAGGCGGACATAATACGCACTGCTCTACATATCCATAATTTTCTGAGATCAATCCATGCGGGCCACTGTAAATTATAGAGTTTCTTTCCAAACTAGAGTACAGTTTTGACTAACTGCCAAAACTAAAAAAGCCCAGCTTAACACCGACCACGTTCAAGAACCAATTCGTATCTTTATTAAGAATTATGGTTATATTTCCGGATCCCTTCGTTCTAGTACATTATCTTCCTCCCGCCAATGTTTGAGAAAAACAAAACAAACGACCCATTTTTAAATAAGTGCATGGACTTTCATGGGGCATCTTTGACCGCCATGTTAAAAATATACATGATCATCGGACTAATAATAAACATGGGGAAAAGACCAGTATGAAGAAGAACGATTTTCCAAAAACGGGTAGGAATACGAATACTACAGATACATTTATGGCAAAACGTTGGTTTTAACCGCCTAAGTTCAACATTTAATATAACATAAACTTTAGTTCTTATAAATATTATGTTTTAAACCCGGTTTCTATAATAATAAAATTATGATAAAACAGATGACAAGCTAAATATATTTTACCCATTTATGCCTAGCGTCTCGAAAAAAGGCCTTGGCAAACAGTGCAGACCCAGATGAGACGCCGCATGGTGCGGCGTCTCATCTGGGTCTGCGTTGTTTGCTTAAAGGAATTTCCGTAAGAAATATTCTAAATACAGAAATAAATATAATAGACATCCATAATTTTGGAAATAAATTGATCCAATTTAGAAGGATGGGAGAGTCCACTAGGCATAAATGGGTTAAAAGACAATTAGAATGGTTAAATCACCTTATATATTTAAGAAGAAGGTCGTCAGGTATGTTTCTTGAATATTATCAATATCATTTGCTAATATATTGCAACGCGAGAAACTCTTCTGTCTCAAAGTAATTGCTCGTCGCTTTTCGTTTGTGTAATATATGTTCTTTTTACAGACCCAATAGCCTTCAAGACATTACACATTAATCTTCGAGTTTAACAAACGAGGGGGAGGGGGTTTATATTTCCGATTGTGTAGGTTAAACACTTTCTGAAAATATCCGAAAACATTTAACACTAGCCAAAATCACATTAAACACCCCGTATATCATTCTTTAGAGGAATACCATGTCGATGCGGTTGACAGGTTATGATAATAATTACCTCATTTGTTAATTAAGTAATTAAGAGAGGGAGCGAGTTGGTAGGACTTCATTTCACGAGCGCTATATCCCCCAAGGTGTTTTGTATCACAGAACAATTGGTGAACTTGAGAAGAGCACAGTGCATTCCTGGTCAAGTGTTTGCCTTGCGCAACAAAAAATTGATGTGATAACCTCACAATGTCTTACCATTGCTATGTTCCTGATTAGTAAACTGGACAGAATGTATTTTTTCACAGTGTTTTGAAGAGGATACATAAGACCATTATTGAAACATCTGCCCTGATATCTAGGTCTTTACAATGTACTGTGTATTAATGTCTTTGTGTGCAGCACAATAACAAAAATATCTTGAATGAAAAATAATAAGAACGTGTTAAAGTGATTGTATGGGCATCTAACAGTTTATAGGTGTCTATCGCAACCGTTGTTTATTTTTGGTGTTTTCACTTCATATACACTTATATTTGTTAATGTTATGTTTTTTTGTTTTTTTAATGCAGGATCAACATACTAAAACAATATCCCGGTAAGAGGAAATAATGCATTTGAATATCAACCGTACTTTCTTGAAACAACTGATCATGCATGTACGATGTGAACCTAAACCTAGTTTTAGTGCAGATTCGTTCATACGACACAAAGACACAATTTTTTTTTTACGGATCATGTCGGCTTAGGAGACTGGGTAAGTCAAGTAAGAATGTTGAATATAAAATGTATTTTTATAAACAACTGGTAGCAAGATGAGTTGCAGATAATTGGTCAGTCACCATATTTTAACTAACTCTTTCACCAGTTAATTATGTTCAGCTGAATTCAACAGTGAAAAATGCCCATAATATCACTTTAAACTGGGTAAATATAATCATAAATGTGCATTTGTTCATATCATGCATATACAAATCTTCAAGTGAGCAGAGTTAGTCCGGTATTGAGGTAAATCTCAAAGTCGAATAATGTTTAACAATCACAAATTTAGCTAATACATTGGCATATGGCATTAACATGCATATTGGGATTTAAACAAAGAAACGTGTGAATACTTTCAGTTTATGGCGGAAATAGTTATGTTTAATGCGATCATCACGAAGCATGCTTTGTCTATTTAGAGTCGCTTAAACATTCATTTTAAAAAGGATGCACAGAACTATGCACTTAAAGCGAAATCAAACTGTAATATAAAGCAACGAAAACGAAGAAAAACAACCATTATCGTTATCATAGATAAAACTGTTGCAATTAAAAAAGCATATCGGTCTTTTCGTTTGTCATGTTGAACGTAATTTCTTGGTCCCATGGTTGTCGCTGTAGAGATCGTGTAAATATTTGAATAATATCCACTCACAAACCGAAATTTGAAACACTGAAATCGCGAATGAAATTTATGTTATGTGATATATAAGAAACAAGATGTAGTGCTTTCCTAGAGCGCTTATTCCATGTTTTTGAACTGTCTACTCATAGAAATACTTTTCACTAACTTATATTGGATTATTTCATGGATTTTGTGGATAACTACTTCCTTTTAATTAGTCGTACAAAAGAAATTATGCATCTGAAAATATAAATTCCGTTCTATCGTGCCAAGTGTTATGCTTACATCGTCATATATGAATCGACCGTTTAAATGCATATTAAAGCACAATATACATCAATTTACAGTACGACATCATTTTTATTGCTCTCTTTTTGTCTATAAACATTAAACAGACTATTTAACCGGAATAGACCTCGATCGTGAGGTGTTCAGCAGATATCTATAAGATATCTATAATCACGACAGTTGAGTTAGAAAAACACTGGACTAATTCGAAACATATTTAAACCTTTAGTTGTTTTTACAAGTTATTTTAGTTATTGCATTCAAAATTAAACTTCAATAGAACAACGAAAACAAATATATTAAAACAGAATTGTCAAAATTAAAGGTTTAATGAACATGATAATTTTATATCCAAATGCAAATTATCACGCATGATTGGCTTATTCCCTAAAAGGAAACCTGATGAATCAAATAAATTAAATATGGACACAATAATCTATAACTGAACGGTTGTGCCTGATAATTGAGAACAATTACATCAGGACATTTTGAGAATCTATTTTAGTATGGTACCAAATGAGGCATATTTAATTAAAATGTATGATTTAGACCTTTGTGTGTGACTTTGACCATGACCCTAGTAACCTGGATCTTATATTTGATACGCAGCTAGATAAAGGAGAACAATTGTGGACAGTTATAACAGAATCCCTTGATGCATAGTAAAGGAATGACTAAATAATGATTAATTCATCAAATTTGTGAACTTTGTCCTCAACGTGTGACCTTGACTGTTGCCCCTAGGATTATGGGTGTTGAATGTGAAACACCCCCAGATGATTGAGAACAACTACGGCAAGTTTCATGGCTCTGGCTCATGTGCTAATGGAGATAAAGCTCTTAGCTTACATTAAAAAGCATTTTTTTCGAGATACAAAGGGCTATAACTCCATTATAAACAGATGGTTTTCAATGCCATTTGGCGTGCATCATCCTCTTATCCATATATATATATACTCATACCAAGTTTCAATGAAATCCGCCAAAGCACTTCCAAGATATGGCTCCGGACGGACGGACGTACGGAAAGACGGACGGAAATACAACGCCAAAACAATATCTCTCCGCCTATGGCGGGGGATCACAACGACACTTGACCCATATTGCAATACACCTCCAGCAAGAACGATGGTCATTTTTACGGAGTTCTCTTGCCACTTCACGCTGTGTAAGCAATAGTGATGAGAACGGTACTTTTATTGTTCTAATTTTATGTTCTTGATTTGATTAGCATTTATATCCATTCAGCCGAATATGGTAATATATCAAACGACAAGTGCTATGTTGTCTTTGTCTTTAATATACCAACTATAACATTTCCATTTTTGATAAGTTTTGGGTTTATGACGTTTCGATATTCGTTCAAACCCACATATTGGGGAAAATAATTAGTAAATACTGACACAGGTAATATACGTGCATGTATATGTATTGAAAAAAACAAAACGTTATTTTATCGCCGGTACGTTGTTATTGTGCACAGTTTATGCATGTTTATCAGTTTAGGTCATTCCACTCGCAAATATTGTCTTTAATAACTCAATATTATATAAAGAACTTTTGCGTCGTTAAAAAATAAGTAAGAAAAAAATTTACGATAATTAGCGTAAGGAAAAAATAACCCTGTTTAACTATTTCTTGAATGTTTCACAAATGTTAATTGAACAGGCGTTCGATAAAGATTAAACGGTTAAATATCCTTCACTTGCATTCTGAATTCGTGTTCATAAACAACAGATAACAGTGACTCAGTGATAATGATTTTATTATAAACGTTCATTGTTTCTTTATGTTCTCACGTTTTATATTGATGATTTTGTACTAATTTTCTTGCCAAATTAGATTACATTAAACACTTAGAATACATGCTAAAAAGTTTTGATCTTTCTTTGAATCTGAAACAAAGTTTGAAGGTTCTTGTTGTTTTGTTTAAATTTAATTGGCTTCAGCAAGACCATCGAACTGTTATGCTTTCAAATGTGGTTTGATTGGATCTCTTAACGTTATTTCGCCAGTTTGAGTTTGAAAAAGCCTCCAAGTTTTATTCATCGAAGTGGCCATCAAGTAATGAAATGTTAAACGTATGTAAGGCAGGATAAGTAATTTAATTCTTTTCTGAATCTTCACGGCAACAACAACGTAATGAGATTATCATAGAATCTAATTTAATACATAAGCACAAACCAGGATATCTGTATAATATGTAATATGGGTTAATATAGGTCAAGCAGGCCTTAAGTGTTTAAGGCCATGTTTGCCGTGCACAAAACTTGGAAAGGTAAAAAGGATAAGACTGTACAGATCAGTTCAATGCCCGCTAAACAGATATATATATGTTACGCGTCATATATTATTTTCGGGGCACACGCATGTCTGCAAATACATCAAAGATATTTAAATTTAGTCGAAATGTGGGTAAATATAACTAAATATTATATTCTGCAAAAGAAATTACTAATGCGTTCAATGGAAAATTGTTCTCAAACCCTATTACATATTATACTTCAGTTTCAAAGGCATACCAAGTTTGCGTTCAGACTCAGGGCACCTTCATTTAAGCCTAGACTAATTAATTCAGAAATAATGGTGAGCCTATTCGCTCTTTTAATGAAAAAATACCCCAATAGTTATTCTTAGACTGTAAAGTACTGCTTCATGAAACGGTAATTAAACATATGCATTAATTGAACGTTTCAAATGTGGGTACATTTATTTTATATTGTTTAAATAATCATATTGCTTAAAAATAATATTAAAAGACTGTTCGGAAATCAAATGTTTTCAGCAGTTCTTGTCGGCATGACAAACGTTCACAAATGTAAAATAGTGCCATGAAAAAAAAACAAGTACGTACAAAATGTGTTTGCATAAAACGGTTCTCTAAAATGTCAACTCTAAGAAACCATATGCTGCAACTTTATCACGACAATGGGTGTATTATATAGAATGGATTTTATATGTCGGTTTTGCTGATTTTGGAAAATCTCTTTTTCTGTTGTCGGTTTTAAATATAACCGAAACAGTACACTTATCTCACACCTGTGGGATACTTGTCTAGCTTATCGAATCTCGTATGTATATATCAGTTTTTCGCCTTGAAAAAAAATATGTGTAATTTAGAAAAGTATTCGGTATAGAAATAATTTGAATTTATTTGTGTGATAAGTATTTTCAACTGAAACTATGTATCAGTTTTTGTGACGTTGTGCTTGTCCGCCATTTATCTTGAAGCTTAACCCGAGGATTTATTGCGATATTTTGTTGCTTTGATTTTTTTCTCAACTCGTCCATTGCCTTAAACAAATGCAATTATACAAATACGACATATTAATTCACGATAATTCATATTATACTGTTGTACTCGATCTGATTCTTATTTTTATTTTCATTGACTCAGGTAGGTTATCAGTGCTTAAACCATTATTATATCTACCGGCAATATTTCATTTTATTGTGATGAGAAATTCAAAAGTTAAGTAACAAAAAGTAGTAAAATTATTGTAATTATTTAATTATTGTTAAACTTTATCGTATAAGTGTGAATACATTTTAAATAGCAAATGCATAATGCATAGTTTACCTTTATATTATTGTTTCTTCGACCACGCTACAACTTTAACGTCACGTTCTCAGATAGTAACAAGCGCTTTACATGAAATTTGTATTCTAATATTTGGAATGATATGGGTCCTCTTTCTGGTAAAACTGGTTTTAGACTGCAGAGGCCAATCTAGGACGACCCTTTTCGCTTTTTATTTATCAATTAAGTCATGTTTTAGCGAAAATCTCGTTCAGGCGGAAAATGGCGTCTCTCATTAGCTTGTCTTGGCAACGGTTTTGCGTTCGTCTCTGATTCGTCTCTTCTGACAAACGTTCACTGAGTTTCATTTATCAAATAAGAACAGCGATTTACTTGAAACAAACTTCTTGATCATGACCTGTCTGTTATATATCTTGCAGCACGTTATCGCTATTTGCAAATAAAAGTGTACTTTTAGCTAGTCCTACGTTTTCTCGTAAGAAGAAAGAAAGGGTTGCCAATTTCAAGATAATTGTGAAGATAATGGATGATTAATAGGAAACAGGAAACAAGGAAAATATGATTAATAGACATGCATCGGAAAAAATATTAAATATTAGAATTTCAAATCATCTAATACAACCCGTTGTCATCAAGTTTTAATTTGATAAGACTTTTAACATATGAAACTATTAACAGTGAGAAACTGTCTCCACAGCATCGGCCGATGTATCGTCTAACGTGCAATCTGACGCTTCTCTACACCTTCATTGTGTGCAAGATACAAAGGTAAACACTGACATTATTTATATGAGCATTTGGTCGTACACTGCTTCTATATTGAATAGAGAAACAATCTGTAACAATAAACAAGACTGAAAAGTGTGGTTTACATGCACGTAAACTCATATCAAAGAAACGGACTACGTTGGATTTCAATGCCAAAATAAAAAAGAATGTATTTTAAACCTTAAACAATGTAACATTTGTTTAAATAAAAACGCATCATTTATGCATCAAGCAATAAGCTCAGAACAAAAACGTACGTAAAAGTTTAATATATTTGATAAAAAGATACAACCCCGTTATTACCGATTATAAGCTGATAGACATTTCGTCACTTGTCTTCCATTTCTTACAAATAGAACACGTGATACATCGACTTGCTATCGCCTTTAGGTACGGATATGGTCGATCAGTGAGCAAGCTTGGTGTCAGCGGTTTAACAGTAGTAATTCTTCTATAGTAACCACAACTATTTCATATCAATAAAATAACATAATATGTACAGTATATTAATATAACAGAAAACGCATTCCTGAATGATTAAAATCAATTACAATATAAACTTTTTAATTAATTATGCGATAAAGTTTAAATCAATCACATGAAAATACAACAATAAACGACGACAGTTTGACAGGGTGCATTGAGAGATACACTGTATTTTATTAAGAATGCAAATGTAAAATATACTTAATGTAAATGTGAAATCTATTGATTAAATCAATAATCTACACGGCTAAAATATCCCAGATTTAATCTAAATAAAACAAATACGAAATAATCATACATATGATAAATATCAATAACCAACAACCAGCAAGGACTGAAAGCCGTTTTAAATGTATGTATGACACAATTTCTGTCCTATTTGCATTCGGTCTTGTGGCGTGCCACAACTTCTTGTCATATTCAGAATAGCTTCAAATGGTTTACATGTTCGAGAAACATAGCTAGTAATGATGTTACAGAAGTTTTGGACACCTTAAATTCACACACATACATTTGTTTACATACATAAAAATAGTACCAACTGCTTTATATTCATTGTATCATGAGGTCTATAATTATTTTTATTAACATATATGATACATATAAGAATGTATTCAAAATGTCGATTTGCATAGCGTTGATATTACACAACGTGCGTTTCGTACAATTCTTAGACTTGGAAAGCTGTGGGGTAATGCTGGAACAATAACATATTTGCTTCTATTTTATCATGGTTCAGTTTGCGTATTGTTTGGCAATCTGTATGCAATGCACCCCAAATAAATATGCGGTTCATCGATTGTTTGAATGGTATAACGTGTACGTTCAAATTTACGATTCATTGATTGTTTGATGTTCAACCACATTTACGTTAAGGCGACAAGACAGGAGATTTATCTATTGATATCGAGATTTATCGTCTTCCCTGTGTTCTATATGTGCGTCATGAATTTGCATTTCTTCTGGAAAATGATCATTTGTTTAAATAAAATTAGTGTATTATTTGGATGATAATATCGTCGCCTTCGGTGATGTTGATAAAAGAAAATGACAGCAAAACAGGGATGTGTTCACAACTTTTACTTTGTATCAAGTTTTGGATCGCTAATCGTGACATTAATTTAATATTATTATTAATAATTTAAATCGACTGAAATCCCACTTAGTACCTAATCTGATTCTCACATGTTCCTTATGTACATAAATATACTGATCATATTTGCAGCTATGGTGGTGCGTAGGCGGACATTATACACACTGGTCTACACATCCAGAATTTTATGGGTTCAATCCATGCGGCACACTGTAAACTATAGCGTTTCTTTCCAAACTTAATTTCTAAACTACCTTCCAACACTTAAAAAGCCCGGCTAAACACCGAGCACGTTCAAGAACCGGTTGGTATGGAAAGCCTTGACTGCCGTATACGTACAAAATGAACATTGTTGTGCCCAAATAGAAATATATTTAGTCACTTTGTCAATGTATTTAGTCAATATGTCATTATATTGGGTGCTTGTGTCAATATATTATATCAAACCACCCTTATATTGAGTCAACGAACCTATATATCATGTCTATGTAACCTTATATTATGTCAGTACGTCATTATATGAGGTGCGTTTGTCGATATGTTATGTCAAGCCACCCTAACATTGAGTCAATATGTAATTATATTGGGTGCATTTGGCTATATATTGTGTCAAACCATCCTTATATTAAGTCAATCTGTCATTATATTGGGTGCATCTGTCAATATATTGTCAAAACATCCTTATATTGAGTGGTTTCGTCATTATATCGGATACATTCGTCAATATATTGTGTCAAACCATCCTTATATTAAGTCAATCGGTCATTATATTGGGTGCTTTTGTCAATATACTGTGTCAAACCATCCTTATATTAAGTCAATCTGTCATTATATTTGGGTGCTTTTTTCAATATATTATGTCAAACTATCCTTATATTGAGTGGTTTCGTCATTATATTGAGTGGATCATATCGACCGGGTAATGCCGCACTGTGCACCGATACGCTGCCGCCAATTGTTGCGAAAGGTAACGGGGCACGGTGCAATATGAACCGGTCAATTTGATCCTCTCAATAAAATGACGAAACCACTCAATATAAGAAAAGTTTGACATAATATATTTACAAGAGCGCCCAATATAATGACGATACCACTCAATATAGCGGATGCCAACGCTCGGCTGCGAGTGAAGTTTTGAATAAATGAAATTACCTTTGACCTAGTGACCCAAAAATGGGTGTGGCGTGTAGAACTTATCAAGGTGCAGCTACATATAAAGTTTCAAAGTTTTTTGTGAAAGCACTTTGATTTTAGAGCCAATGTAAAGGTTTTAGCACGACGCCGGACGACGAGCTGGCTATACCTCGGGTTTTCTTCGAAAACAGCCGAGCTAATAAAATGATGATAAAACAGATGGGAAGCTTTATGTATTCAAAACACAATAAGAAAGGTTAAAACACCAAATACGGAAGGTCGTCTGGTATGTTTCTTGAATATTGTTTGCTAAAATACAGTATTGCAAACGCGAGAAATACTTCCGTCTCGAAGTAACTGCTCGTCGCTCTTCAATGGTGTAATATATGTCCTTTTTATAACCCAATACCCTTTAAGACATTACACATTAATCTTCGAGTTAAACAAACGTGGGGTGATATTTCCGAATGTGTAAGTTTAACACATTCTGAAAATATCCGAAAACATATTACACGAGCCAAAAAAAACATTCCTGGTCAAGTGTTTGCCCTGCGCAACAAACACATTGATGTGATAAACTCACAAAGTTCTACCATTTTCATGTTCTTGGTTAGAAAACTGGACAAAATGCAATCATTTTGACAGTGGTTTGAAGAGGATACATAAGACTATTATTAAAACATCTGCCCTGATATCTAGGCCCTTACTTTGTACTGTTTTTTAATATGTTTGTGTGCAGCACAATAACAACAAAATCTGTAATGAAAATTAATAAGAAAATGCTAAAATGGGTAAATAAAGTCATGAATGTGCATTTGTTCATATGATTCATATTCATGTCTTCAAGTACACAGAATTAGTCCGCTATTGAGGTAAATCTAAAAGTCGAATAATGTTTAACAAGCACAAATTTGGCCATTACCTTGGCGTGTGGTATTTATATGCATATAATGGATTTTAACAAAGAGATCGGTTGAATACTTTCAGTTTAAGGCGGAAATAGTTATGTAAAAAGCGAGCATCACTGAGTATGCTTTGTTTATTTAGAATCGCTATAACATACATTTCAAAAGGATGCACAGAAATATGCTTTTAAAGGGAATTCAACTATAATATAGAGCAACGAAAAGGAAAAAAAAACAAGAATTATCGTTATCATCGATAAAACCCTGTTGTAATTTAAAAAAATAAAGCATATCGGTCTTTCCGTTCGTCATGTTGAACGTAATTTCTTGGTCCCATAAATGTCAATGTAGAGATCGTGTAAATATCCGAAATTTGCAACACTGAAATCGCGAATGAAATTAATGTTATGTGATATATAAGAAACAAGATGTAGTGCTTTACTAAAGCGCTTTATCCATGTCTTAGAACTGTCTACTCATATAATTACTTTTCACTGACTTATATTTGATTATTTCACTGGTTTTCTTGATAATTACTTCCTTTTAATTATTCATAAAATAAAATTATGCATCTATAAATATAATCTCCGTTCTATCGTGCCAAGTGTTATGCTTACATCGTCGTATATGAATCAAATGTTTAAATGCATATTACAGCGCTATAGACATCAATTTACAGTACTACATCATTTTGATTGCTCTCTTTTTGTCTATAAACATTAAACAGACTATTTAACCGGAATAGACCTCGATCGTGAGGTGTTCAGCAGATATCAATAAGATATCTATAATCACGACAGTTGAGTTAGAAAAACACTGGACTAATTCGAAACATATTTAAACCTTTAGATTTTATTACAGGTTGTTTTAGTTTTTGCATTCAAAAATGAAACTGCAATAGAACAACGAAATTGAGTACATTAAAACAAAATTGTCAAAATTAAAGTTTTAATAAACATGATAATTTAATATATTCATGCACATTATCACGCGTGATTGCCTTATTCCCTAAAAGGAAACCTGATGAATAAAATGTGATATGGGTACAATAATCAATAAATAGAAAACACAATATGTGTATTTTCGCAAGTCTGTGTATGTTTTTACTTTAATATTTATATACTGTTATAATTAACATCGCAATTTTGCGAAGGTTAAGTCCTTCAAAGTGAGTCATAAGACATACTTGAACGAATGTGAGTCGCCGTGTTTTCAGCGCATTGCCTTAAACTGGTCAAGGGGAAGCCTTTGTCAACAAAAATACGACTAGCCTACTGGTATTTAAATAACAACGACACTTGACCCATAGTTCAATACACCTCCAGCAAAAAAGATTGTCATTTTTACAAAGTTATATTGGCACGTGATATTGGGTAAGCCATAGTGATGAGAATTTTATGTTCTTTTATTTACATTTATATCCATTCAGCCGAATATGGTAAGATATCAAACGACACGTGCTGTATTGTCTTTGTCTTTGTCTTTAACAGTATTACATTTCCATATCCGATAAGTTTTCTGGCTTGTTTTGGGTTTGGGACGCTTCGATATTCGTTCAAACCCAAATATTGGAGGAAATAATGTGTTAACAATAACACAGGTAAAATACGTTCCCGTGCAAGTATATGTATTGGAAAAAAATTATAAAGATTTTATAATAAAATCGATGTAACGTTGTTATTGTTTACAGTATATGCATGCTTGTCAGTGTAATTCATTTCATTCGAAAATATTGTCTTTAATAACTTATTATTGAATTAATAACTATCGCGTCGTTAAAAAAATAACATAAAATATTGTTAATTAAATGATATTTAACAACAATAGTGAGTCAACTTTTTACTATGCATTTGGTTGACTACTCAAGAATTGGCTTTGAAAAAATGCTGATAAGAAAAAAAGCGCAGCGATAATAAATATGTATGAAACATGCTCAGTAACTTATAAATACAAAAAAAAATAATTTTAACTTATTATTTTAGCTCGAATGCATTTAATGTACTTACTACTTATTTGAAACGCTTTCGTGCCCCTTTCCATGCCCAAAAACCAGTACTTAGTGTCATTGGGGGAGATCTAACGAAGTTAACGATCGCTCCCACAGTTGTTTGGATCGAACCAGTGACCTCCCGGTCGCCAGGCGGACACCATATTTACTACGCTAACGCGACTTCCGTTTTTCCCGGACGGTTTATAAACCGTCCCGGACAGTTTAGAATAGTTTTGGACCAGTTCGTACACCATAGGCCAAGGCATTTTGCAACTGTGCCTATAACCGAAACGAAACGCCAGTTGAAGCAATAAGACAAACATCTCCGAGAATGCGATAATTAGCGTTAGACAAAAATAACAGTGTTCAACTATTTCTTGAATGTTTCACTAACGTTAATTGAGCAGGCGTTCGATAAAGATTAAACGATTAAATATCGTTCACTTGCATTCTGAATTCGTGTTCATAAACTAAAGATTACAGTGACTCAGTGATAATGATTTTATTATAAACGTTCATTGTTTCTTTATGTTCTCACGTTTTGCATTGATGGTTTTGTACTTATTTTCTTGCCAACTTAGATTACATCAAACACTTGGAATGCATGCTGAAAAAAGAAACAGTTTTGATCTTTCTTTGAATCGGAAACAAATTTTGAAGATTCTTGTTGTTTTGTTTAATTTAATTGGCTTAAGAAAGACTGTTATGCTTTCAACTGTGATTTGATTGGATCTCTTAACGTTATTTCGCCAGTTTGAGTTTGAAAAAGCTTTCAAGTTATATTCATCGAAATGACCAGCAAGTTATAAAATGTAAAATATATGTTAGGCAATATCAGTAACATTTGTATTTTATTGCGTGTTTTTTTAATTTAATTCTTTTCTGAATCTTCACGTCAAAGAAAACGAATTATTTGAGCGTAATGGGATTATCCTATAATAAGAATCAAATTTATTTCATAAACACACAACCATAATATCTGTATAATGTGTTATACAGATCAAGCAGACTTAATGCTCACACATGTTAAAGGTCATGTTTTCCATGCACATAACATGTAAAGGTGTGCATATCGATTCAATTCCCGCGTCAGATATTATTTTTGGAACACACGCATGTCTACAAATATATCAAAGTTATTTTTAATTAGTATAAACGTGGGGTGAATATAACTTAATACTCTTCTAAAGATATGACTAATGCATGCAAAAGAAAATTGTTCTCAATCTCTATTACATATTATACTTAAGTTTCAAACGCATACCGAGTTTGCGTTCAGAGACAGAGAACCTTAATAAAAGCCTAGACTAATTAATTCAGAAATAATGTTGAGCCTATTCGCTCTCTTAAAATACCCCAATAGCTATTCTTAGATTGTTAATTACTTCATCATGAAACGGTAAAGAAGACGTGTGCATTAATGGGGGGCTTCAAATGGGGGTACATTATTTTTTATAGTGTTTAAATAAGCATGTTGTTTAAAATAATATTGAAAGACTGTTCGGAAATCAAAGTTTTCAGCAGTTTTCGTCGGCATGACAAACGTCCACAAATGTAAAATAGTGCAATGAAAAAAAGGTACGTGCAAAATGTGTTTTCATAATATGGTTCTGTAAAATGTTAACTCTAAGAAACTATATGATGCAACTTAATCACGACAATGTCTGTATCACATAGCACGGATTTTATACGTCGGTTTTGCGGATTTTGGACAATCTCCTTTGATGCTGTCGGTTTTAAATTCAACCGAAACATTAAACTTATCTCACACCTATGTGATAATTGTCTCTCTTACCTAATCTCGTATTTATGTATCTTTTTTCTGTCATTCAAAAATGATGAGTAATTAAGAAAAGGATTCGGATAGAAACCATATCAGTTTATTTGATAAGTATTTTCAACGGAAACTACGTAACAGTTTTTGTGAAGTTGTGCTTGTCTGCAATTCATCCTAAAGCTCTACCCGAGGATTTATTGTTATATTTTATTGCTTTGATTTTGTTCACTCGCCAAATGCCTTAAACAAATTGAATCATACAAATAACGACATATTAATTAACGATAATTTAATGCAAATTATATTGTTGTACTCTATCTGATTCTTATGTTTATTTTCATTTGCTGTGGTAGGTAATCAGTGCTAAAACAATTATTATATCTACCGGCTAAATTGCATTTCATTGTGATGAGAAATGGAAAAGTTAAGTTACAAAAAGTAAAACAGTTATTGCAATAATTAAATTATTGTTAATGCGTCATCCTATAAGTGTGAATAAATTATATATAGCAAATGTGTAATGCATATTATAACGTAATTATTGTTTCTTCGATCACGCTCCTTCTTTTACGTCACGTTCTCAGATAGTAACAAACGGGTTACGTGTAATTTATAATATTATATTTGTAATGATATTGGCCCTCTTTCTGGTAAAACTGGTTATAAGACTGCATAGGCCAATCTGGGACGACACTTTACGCTTGTTTTTATTGATCAATTGAGTAATTTTTTTAGCGAAAATCCAGTTCAGTCCGAAAATGTCGTCTCTGATTAGCTTGTTTTGGCCACAGTTTTGCGTTCATCTCTAATGAGTCGCTTCTGATCATCGTTTTGCGCTCACTGAGTTTTATTTTTTCTTTCAAATAAGAACAATTGATGTCCCTGAAACAAATGGATGATTCATAAAAAACGGCAAACGAGAAACATATGATTAACCCATTTATGCCAAGTGGACTCTCCCATCCTTCTAAATTGGATCAATTTATTTCCAAAATTAGGGATGTCTAGTGTATTTATTTCTATATTTAGAATATTTCTTACATAAATTCCTTTAAGCAAACAGCACATACCCTGATGAGACACCGCATCATGCGGCGTCTCATCTGGGTCTTCGCTGTTTACCAAGGCCTTTTTTCTAGACGCTAGGCATAAATGGGTTAATAGACATGCATCGGAATAAAATATTAAATATTTCAATTTCAAATCATCCAATTCAACCAGTTTTCGTCAAGTTTTATCTGATAATACTTTAAACAATATGAAACTATAAACAGTGAAAAACTGTCTCCATATTCCACAGCATTTGGTACATGTATCGTCAAACGTGCAACCTCGCACCTCGCCACACCTTCATAGTGCACACAAGACAAAGGTCAACACTTACATTATTTATATGAGCATTTGGTCGTACACTGCGTCTATAATGAATAGAGAAGCAATCTGTAACAGTAGACATCCCTGAATAGTGTGGTTTTTGACGATGCTGCGAAGCAGCTCGTCTAAGTTATCATACCACAAAAAAAATTCTTCACAATGGCAACCTATGTAAAAGATTGAGATTGCTCGATTTTTCTAATCGGCATACCTTGCTGATTATCGTTGATAAATGTACAGGAAGCTCAGCTATAAATAGGACAGCATATTCTGGGGAAAAGATTTAATAATAGTTTGAAAACGTTAATTTTAAATCAGTTATATTCAACCCATTATATGTTTATAGATCAATGAAACAACTATGCATTTTCTGTATTGTATTTGACATTTGTCGTGATTCAGTAAATAAATTGCGAATTAAAACGTGTAAAATTAACTTTCAACGCGATCATTAGTGTAAAGAAAACGAATTATTTCGAACCTTCCTTTTGTTATCGTTGTAGCGACTATGGTATATAAACAGCATAATAGCCGTATGACATCTGGACAGGTCGGGCTACCGTAACCTCGTGAAGAGGCCAGTAGGACCTGTAAATAAACTCTGAAACACACGTATGACATCTGTGAAACTCGCTCTTATGCGTGCTATCTCATTTTGCATATGAATAAACTTTTCAAACAGAAATTACAGATCCTCATCAGTGCACATACTATGTTTGATAATTCATTCGTTTGTTGGATATTGCTAGCTGTTTTAAACACAAATTAGGTCATATCGCGGAGATTTTGTTAACCTTACCATGTGTTCATGGGCGAACTCACGTATTCAAGTGCTCTTACGACGTTGTGATCATACCTACTTTCGGGAATCATCATGAAATTATTGCCGTACTTAACGAACAAACATGCCTAAGCTTATTGAATTAGAGACAAAAAAAACAATAATCAAAAGAGAAAAATTATATGTTCATGCACATGGGCATGTGAAATCACAGTCCGTACACATAGCATCATTAACTTAGGAAAGGAAACAACGAAATATAAAGTTTGGTATGATATACATGTGAAATTAAAGAGCAGGGTGTAATTAAAGAGCATGTCAAGTTTTGAATTTATATGCTGAAACGTAATGTTATAACCCACAAGCGTTTTACTGTAATAGAACGTTTTTTTTAAAGATAAGTGGTACAGAAAATACACGTCGAATATCTTTTTAAAGATATTTCTTGTTAAATTTGATCGAGAATGTAACCCGCCTCCCAGTTTCGCTGAATGGATCAAGTTCCCCACGGGTACTACTTCCCCGTACCCGCAATTGTCTTTTCATACCCTCCATTTTTCGTACCCAATTTTTTTCGTACCCAATTTTTTTTCGTACCCATTTTTTTCCTACCCAATTTTTTTTCGTAACCAAATCTTTTTTCGTAACTAATTTTTTGGGCATAAGTTTTGTACCCAAAATTTTCGTACCCATTTTTTTCCTACCCAAACTTTTCGTACCCACATACACAATTGTGGTGATGTAGATAAACTTAAATAGATGCTTTTATATCAATCCTCTTCAAAAGCATCGTCACAACAGTACTATCAGTACTTTGATTATAATTATTGAAGCATATATTTGAGATATGTCATTGATAAAATAATACTAGTACGCTATATGTATGAAGTATTTAAAGATTTAAGTTGTACTTCTACTATATCGCATTCGACGCTCGGATTATGATGCCATAATTTGACAACTAGATGCAAGTCGACTGTTATTAAGTAAATTATATTATCAGTATGCAAATTGATGAATGTGATATGCGCACATGGCATAATGTATGTCTTGGTCGGGTCTATAACTGATTAAGTGGTTTTAAGTCCGGAAATGTTCAATATATTTTTCTGATACATATTTAACGCCCTTCACCAGCCACAAAGTGAGCGCTTAAGTGTTCTGAAGTTGTTACTTTAGAAAATAATGTCGTTAAATATCCCATAAAGAATATTATTATTTCAAATGAAAATACGCGTATATTTTAAATTCTATTATGCTGAGATCAGCATTTTAATTTAAAAACTTTTGGTTGAACAAACTGGAAATCAGTCGTGTTTTTTGTATTCGAACATTTCAACCTGAGTTCAAATCTCTTTCCTTCTTTACTGATAAGACTGTTCATGTAAAACATGTTGCAATGAACACAGACAATTTGTTTCAAAATGAGGATACTCCATCGTTAATATTATACTGAAGAACCTCAATGTTTTAAAACACTTTTTGTGATTGCATGACATTATTCTTATGAATGGTGTATAAATGCATTCTTAATATAGTTGGCAATGTTTACCTCCAAGTGCTTAAATCTAATTTAACTTAATCTCACATATCGTTTATAATGCAAACACATTATATTTAAACTTATACTTGTCTTATTTTATAGTTTCATCCCCACAGGGAGTTACAATTGATGTATAGATATATCATTGTGCAATAAAAGTGCACACTTCTGCAGAAGTCAAGCAAAGAAGCTGTCATAACATTTTTATGTAGATGTACGTCATCACAAAGCCAACATACAAATGCATCAAATCATGGGTGTCGCAAAAGTTTTGATTCAAGGTCGTTTGTTTTAAGAAACAAAGGCAAACATTATTTTATTATAATCATAAATATATTTTAATAACAATAATAATAAAACTTATAATGATAATTATAATAGTATCTAAAATAATAATGAATGTGTTTGAGTTCATTGACAAATATTAAAAATATGTCATTTTATACTTCAAGCAACAAGCTAAGAAATAAGTAATCGTACTTAAAAGTTAAAATTCCTTGATGCGTTGAAGATACAGCCCCGTTTTCTCGCTGAAACAAATGATAGAAAAAGCGTCAAATGTCGTGCATTTTTTACAAATAAAACAATTGTTACATCAAGTTTTCATTAGCCTATCGCCTGTAGTTACGGATGTCTACGATCAGTTTAGCATGCCTGGCGTCGGCGGTGTAGTGTCAACAGTAGTAATTCGTCTACACTAACCACAACTGTTACATACCAACATTTTAGAAAACGCATTCCTCGATATGTACAATCGATTAAACTTGAAACGGTTTAATTAATTATGCGATGCAGTTAAAATCAATTCGATGACAGTAAAACCTAAAACGACCATAGCATGTCAGGGAGTGCATTTAGAGCTACGTTTAATCTGCTCAAGTACAACGCAACGCACATGTAAAATCATCATTTACAATTAACCCATTTATGCCTAGTGGACTCTGCCATCCTTCTAAATTGGATCAATTTATTTCCAAAATTAAGGATGACTAGTATATGTCTTTCTATATTTTGAATATTTCTTACAGAATTTCCTTTAAGCAAACAGCGCAGACCGTGATGAGACGCCGCATGATGCGGCGTCTCATCTGGGTCTACTCTGTTTGCAAAGGCCTTTTTTTTCTAGACGCTAGGCATAAATGGGTTAAATCAATATTTTACACGGCTAAACAAGAAAAACATTCAACGTTCAATCTCAATCAACTAATTCTCAAATAATCAAACATATGATTTTAACATGAATCACATATTAAGATCAATATGCGATAAATTAATTCACATACACTGTCAAACTCATGTACTTTAAGTATTTGAGCATCTTTTGATTAATACATTTCACATAAACTTATGATTCAATCACACTTTAAAAAAGTGACCACTTACACTTCATCCAAGATATAACTTGCTTATTTACGTAATATATTACTTGTTTAAGAACAAATAATACTTTCAATGAACATCTGTTTAGGTGTACATGTATACCTTTTTGACACATATAAAAAATAAGGCAAATCAAGAAGTAACGATCAAAATACCTTTCTCTACGATTCTCTACGATTAAAGTAACACGGGATTTTATACATTATGCGTAATATGTCCTTGTATGATCGCATTCATGAGATTAAATTTATTTAACAACTCTTTCATAATCCCTTCAAACCGAATCGTTGTACCTAAATCGTTCATATTATGATCCTGTTGCGGTAAAATCGCGGGCGATCCAAATCTCTTCACACTTCAGAGAACCTTAAAGTATTCTGAAGCGTATACTGGGTTCTTTCCTATACTCTATGATGCTCTATATCACACTTGGCGTTTGTACGTAGGTATCAGTCGTACGTAGGTATCAGTCGTACGTTTGAGTATTTTTGGTTCCATTCGGAATATTGAATTCACCCATTCGACGGTCACCAGTGGCGTAATCGAAATGTTCGTTGCGTTTGTTATGTTATTTATTTAACACGTGTATTTCTTCTTAGATTATGCAGCATCTGATATTATTTTTATATATTGCTTAAACCAATTACTTGATTTGGCATTTAAGCCGAGGTATCTGCCTTGTCGTGCTTCAGTATAGCTACGACGCTGCTATGTATTAGTAAACATATCTATATATTATGTAAGGCAATACAAGATTTATGAAATTCCAGAGATACCCCAAGAATAGGAAACCGTTTGAATTGTATTGCTGTCCTATTTGCATTCGGGTTTGTGGCGTGTTTCAACTGGAAATCATAAGGATCATAGCTTCAAATGCTTTAAATGTATGAGGACAAGAAATATGTTCGCTGCATACAGATTTAAGTCATATATACATTTTTATACACACCTAGAAATAGTACAAGAATGTAGTGCGTTACGATGGAACATATACATATATGATACATATAAGAATGTATTCAAAATGATGCTCGATTGCGACAGCGACGATATTACACAAAGTGCGTTTCTTACATTTGTTACACTAAAATGTTAGGTAATGCTGGCAACCATAACATATTTTGCTTCTAAATTGCACCATGATGTATTATGCGTATGCATTTACTATCTAAAAGCAATTCAACGCACATAAATATGAGTTTCTTCGACTGTTTGATGTATAACAACATTTACGTTAAAATTATAAGAATAATTGATTGTTTGATGTTCAACCACATTAACGTTTAGGTGACAAGACAAGAGGTTTAACGTCATGCCTGCGTATTATATGTGCGTCATGCGTGTTCATTTCTTCTCCAAATGATCATTTGTCCACATGAGAGTTGGGTATAGCGTCGGCATCTGTACAACAAAATGGAAGCAACAGTTTTCGTATACACTATTACTATATTAATAAAAGGATGATCTAACCTATAACACACTTAAAATATTATAAGTCCATTATGAATGGATAAAACATAACTTTAAAAGAAAGGTCGTTAGGTAATATTCATGAACATTATTTCTAAATATATTTCAAACGCGAGAGACATTCATGTATCGAAGTAACTATTGGTCGCCATTCTATGGTGTAATATATGTTTTCTTTGATATACCCAAAAGCCTTTAGTACATAAAATATAAATCTTCCTGTTAAAACAAAGGTGTTGTTTGATATTCCCCATTGTTGCGGTTCAACACTTTTGGAAAAACATCCGGACACGTTTTACACAAGCAAACAAAGAACAACATCAACACTCCGTATATCATTTATTTTAGAATTAACAGGCTTTGATAATTTTTAACTCAGTTGTTTAATTATTAATTAAAAGAGAAAGTGAGTAAGTAGGATTTCGTATCACGAGCGCCATATCCCCAAGATGTTGAGCATCACAGAATAATTGACAAACTTGAGAAGAGCACAATGCCTTCCTGGTTAAGTGTTTGCCCTGCGCAACAAGCATATTGCTATAATGAACTAACAAAGTCTTAGCTTTTAGTGTTCTTGGTTAGTAAACTGGACTGAGTGCATTCATTAATTTAACTGTGTATTGAAGAGAACACACTATGAAATTATTGCAACATCTGTCCTGATATCTAGGCCGTTTATTTGTACTGTTCTATAATGACTGTGTGTGCTGCAAAATATAGCCTCGATATATTTTTAATTAATGCAATTAATAAGAACGTGTCAAGCTTGGTAAAAATCATTTAAAAAAATACATTTGTTCACATGATGCATATACAAATGTTAAAGTACACAGATTAAGTCTGGTATTGAGATGAATATAAATTCGGACATTTGACCTATACCTTTGCGTGTGGCATAAGCATGCATATTGGGGAATAAAACGAAATGTTCGTATGAATACATTAATTTACGGCGTTAATTGTAATAGTAAAAGCAAACACAACGAGATTTATAATATTTTTTTATTTGGAATCGAAGAAACATGTATTTAAAAAAGATGCACTGAAATATGCACTTAAAGGGAAATCAAACTGCATGACAGAGCAACGAAAACGAACAAACACAATAATTATCCTTATTATCCATGCTTATTTTAATTAAAATAAAACATATCAGTATTTCCGTTCGTAATTTAAAACGTGTTATGTTGGTCCCAAATATTTCAGTGTAGAGTGCATGTAAACATTTTAATAAATATTCACTCACAAACCGAAATTTGCAAAACTGAAATGTATGTGATATATAAGAAACAAGATGTAGTGCCATAATGCATCACTTTATCCATGTCTTAGAACTGCATACTTTTTATTTTTCATGTGACAATAATTTTCACTGACTTATATTGCACTATTTCAATTTTTGTCTCTCCCATGATAATAAAATCATTTTTATTAGTCATAAACTGCAATTATGTATCTATAAATATAAGTTCCGATCCTTTTTGCCAAGTGTTATGCTTACATCGTCGATATGAAAAAACGCTTAAATGCATATTGACGCGCAATCGAAGCATTTAAACATCACTTTACAGCACAACACCATTTTGATTGCTTTCTGTTTTGTCTGAGAACATTAAACAGGCCATCAAACCAGAAATAATCATAAGGTGTTGAGCAGATATTTATAATCACGATAACTGAGGGTAAATAAAGTCTGGACTAATTTGGCACAACATATTTAATCTTTAGTTTTTTTTAACGGCTAAATTAGTTATTACATGTCAGACTTAATTGCAATGGCACAACAAAAAGAATATGGTAAAAAAATGAAACTTAAAATGAACACAGAAATGTAAAATATGAATGACAATACCCACGAACTTTTAATATATTCCTCAAAAGGCAACTTGATGAATCAAATGTAATATGGAAACATTAATCAATAAATAGAAAACAAAATGAGTGTATGTTTTGTATGTCTGTGTATATTTATACGTTAATAGTTTTTTTGGCATTATTATCATCGCAAATTTGCAAATGTAATTTTATCCAAAAAGACATAAACCAGATATCTGGGTGTCGCCATGTTTTCAGCGTATTGCCTTAAACTAGTCAACAAAAACGCTACAGGCCCACTGGTATTTGAATTAAAACGACACTTGACAAATGGCGCTATACAACTCCAGCAAGAACAATGATAATTTTTACGAAGTTCTCTTGCCACTTGACATTGGATAAAGCAGCAGGGATGAAAACGTTTTTCTTCTAATTTTATAATCTTGTTTTTATTAATTTATATTTATTTAGCCAAGAATAGTTCAAGATTAAACGGCAAAAACTGTATTGTCTTTGTGTACCATGTTTATATTTTAATTTTGATAAGTGTTCTTACTTGAAATGTTAATTATAAGAATGTGGAGTGTATCGATTTCGTTCAAACCCAAATATTGGGAAAAATAAATAATGTGTTTACGATGACACAGATGAAATATGTATATGTGTTTGAAAAATCATTTATTGTTATCGATGGAACATTGTTATTGTGAAAAGTGTATGCATGCTTATCAGTATATTTCTTTATTAATTCATGAATTTAATTATAATATATTTCGCATTAAAAATAACTTAACAAAATATAGTTATTTTAATGGCATTAACAACAAAAATGAGTCAACTACGTTCAATGTATTAATTTAAGTACTCGAAAATTGGCTTTTGTGAAGAATATAGATCAGACAAAATTGAAGCGTTAATAAATGTTTATTAAACAAGCTTGCTAAATAATAAATAAACACTTGTCGCTTACAAGGTATACTTATGCAGTATACAAAATATTTATAGAGTTAAATTGAAATATTGTTTGGCTTTGGCCAAACTATTTATTATCAGTAAATAACACTGTCCGATGCATTTGCAGCTGTGTCTATAAGCGAAACAGAACGCCAACAATTGAAGCGATTAGTAAGAAAACATTCAGAGAATGCGATAATAAGCATTTGAAGAAATGCCCCTGTTCAATTATTTCTTGACTGTTTCCCTACTTTAAATTTATTAGTACACGCAGAATGTCGATAAAGGTTAAACGGTTTAACGTCGTTCACTAGCAACCTGAATTCGCGTTCATAACTTAACCAAAACATTGACTCAATTATATTATTTTGTTATTAACGTCCATTGTTTCTCTCATTGAAAAAAAAGTTACAACTGTAAAGAGTGTTTAATTGCCCGATAATACTCTATTTCTCTAAAATACGTAAGATATTGTTTTCGGATAACACGCATGTCCGAATAAAACACATCCATCTTAAATAAGGAGAAAAATGATACATGTATAAATATAATTAATTGTATATTCTTCAAAACAAAGGACGAATGCATACAAAGTAATAAACTTGTTCGACAAACGTATTACATACAATACTGCAGTTTCAAATGCATACAGCAATACCGTTCAGACATAGGGCACCTGCATTAAAGCCTAGAAAAATTAATTATATAATTGTATTGAGTCAATATTCACTCTTAAGATAATAACAGTTTAATAAGCATGATAAGTGTCGCAACTGTTAAATCCAATAATACTTTGTATAACTGTAAGCAGCAACAACAACAAATGGTACTATTTGTATATCTATTCTCAGAAACCATACATGCAATGGTGTCTTAATTGAGCCTTGCGAAGTTTAAGATGGCCACCGTGAGATGGAAAGTGAACTCTTTACTTTATAGGAATCGGCATTTATAATTTAAGCAAATGCATACTTTGCGAAGTTAAATATCATGAGAAACACTTTAATTATTTCATGAATATCGCTATGAAAATTTACCCGCCTACCAAAACATAATAAATGGTTATACTATCGCGAACAATAAACCAAACGTTGTTAGCAATTTGTTGGAGGGAAGATATTTGTCTCATTTAATCATTTCTTTTTTCCATTTTGTTTCAAAATCGTTAAGTTTGTTTCGCATGCAAGTAGTTTGAACGGTATTTTGCATTGATACAATGTATAAACAATGTAGAAAGAATACCTAATTAATATATTTAATAATGTACATCGTTCATTTTTCATATTCCAAGTTTCAAAGGATATTGCATAAAAACAAATTGTAACAAATTTGATTTTGGCCTTCAATATGGTTTGACAAATGTAAGATAAATATCCGTAACTATATATTTTCAAATGTTGATCAAATGATATCATTGAAGTTGATTTAATTGTTAATCAAATTTGTATTTGTAAATGTATCTAATATAAGTCCTCACACCAATCTTAAAAAGAAACAATTAACCACAACGTTTAAATCCAAACATTCGATTTATACTTTATCAATAGGTTAATTCATCGAGTTATTGTGTACAGAACTCGATTGTAAGCTCGGAATGTTAAGTATGGGATTGGCTTCGGGAAGTTCGTGCGAACTGCGTCGTGCTTCCAATGCTGCCCAAGACCAATCTCGCGTGTGCTCGTAAATATCGGATATCGTCGCGGGAAATTCACATTGACATATTCTCACATAAAAAATAAAAACGAGAAATTTGTATATCGTTAAATCAATGTTACAAGACCATATCTTTACAAGACCACATCTAGCGTTGAAATGTTTGCTTTTGCTATAAGGAAAACTGATTTTATTTATTTACGTAATATTTCACGAAATATTCATTTATTTTGAATATTTAGGTGGCTTTAACATGAATATAAACTGTTAATATCCGCACTGGTCGTTTTGCCCTTAAACACGTGTTCCTCCTGTATTTACCGACATTCGCGATTTTATTGGCGAGATTCACGCTGTATGAAGCTTCCATATTATCCAGATTCTCGCAAATATTATAAAGTCAATCTATAATTGCAATAAACATGTACATATAGTTTCATAAAATATAAGCAGATTAGATAGATCTCATAGCACTGTGTATTAAGCTCTTCAATCCACGGGTGGTGCGGTGGTCAAGTGGTAACACTCTGGTCTACCATTCCAGAGGTCCCCGGTTCAAATCCCGGCCGGGGCACTGAAATTTCAGAAATGCTTCAAGTGTTTCCCACCCAACTAGAGATGTACTGGTATGAAACACAGGTAATTCTCGCGTGTATCGGTGCTATACACTGAGCACGTAAAAGAACCAAGCTATTCGCAAAGAGCTAGGGTATGGCACCCGGATTCCTTGTATCCCAATACTGTCTCTTCTGCTTGCTGTCTCTTCAGCAAAACCAAAGGACCCCATTGGAAATAAGTGCTTGCACTTTCATGGGTTATCCTTGACCGCAAGGTCAAAATAAATACATACATCCAAGCGATTACACTTATGTTGTTTATATCGGTTTTGATTCTCTTTGATAATTCACATCATCTATGTCTATTTGCTTCTGACGGTCTTAATAAAAAATTATTTAAATGATAATAAATGATAGTTACAGACTAGAAATAATCTAAGCAAGGATAAGAAACTCATTTTCTGATAATAAATGTATTGCGTGAAATTACAATTCTATTGAGTTGAATGTTCTACGAAATTCTATTCCCAGTAGTTCGTTGCGTAGTGTCATTTAGAAAAGTACTTCAATGAATATTAGTCATAAAATCAAAAAGCATTTAATGAAAATATTCAAGCAATTAAAAATCGAGATAACGAATATCCAATCGACACCCATTCATGCCCGTTTTGGATACATGTATTTATTATTGGTACCATTGATGTGAAGTACAACTGTCAGATACATGTATTTATTATTGGTACCATTGATGTGAAGTACAACTGTCAGATACATGTATTTATTATTGGTACCATTGATGTGAAGTACAACTGTCAGATACATGTATTTATTATTGGTACCATTGATGTGAAGTACAACTGTCAGATACATGTATTTATTATTGGTACCATTGATGTGAAGTACAACTGTCAGATACATGTATTTATTATTGGTACCATTGATGTGAAGTACAACTGTCAGATACATGTATTTATTATTGGTACCATTGATGTGAAGTACAACTGTCAGATACATGTATTTATTATTGGTACCATTGATGTGAAGTACAACTGTCAGATACATGTATTTATTATTGGTACCATTGATGTGAAGTACAACTGTCAGATACATGTATTTATTATTGGTACCATTGATGTGAAGTACAACTGTCAGATACATGTATTTATTATTGGTACCATTGATGTGAAGTACAACTGTCAGATACATGTATTTATTATTGGTACCATTGATGTGAAGTACAAGCTGTCAGATACATGTATTTATTATTGGTACCATTGATGTGAAGTACAACTGTCAGATACATGTATTTATTATTGGTACCAATGATGTGAAGTACAACTGTCAGATACATGTATTTATTATTGGTACCATTGATGTGAAGTACAACTGTCAGATACATGTATTTATTATTGGTACCATTGATGTGAAGTACAACTGTCAGATACATGTATTTATTATTGGTACCATTGATGTGAAGTACAACTGTCAGATACATGTATTTATTATTGGTACCAATGATGTGAAGTACAACTGTCAGATACATGTATTTATTATTGGTACCAATGATGTGAAGTACAACTGTCAGATACATGTATTTATTATTGGTACCATTGATGTGAAGTACAACTGTCAGATACATGTATTTATTATTGGTACCATTGATGTGAAGTACAACTGTCAGATACATGTATTTATTATTGGTACCATTGATGTGAAGTACAACTGTCAGATACATGTATTTATTATTGGTACCAATGATGTGAAGTACAACTGTCAGATACATGTATTTATTATTGGTACCATTGATGTGAAGTACAACTGTCAGATACATGTATTTATTATTGGTACCATTGATGTGAAGTACAACTGTCAGATACATGTATTTATTATTGGTACCATTGATGTGAAGTACAACTGTCAGATACATGTATTTATTATTGGTACCATTGATGTGAAGTACAACTGTCAGATACATGTATTTATTATTGGTACCATTGATGTGAAGTACAACTGTCAGATACATGTATTTATTATTGGTACCATTGATGTGAAGTACAACTGTCAGATACATGTATTTATTATTGGTACCATTGATGTGAAGTACAACTGTCAGATACATGTATTTATTATTGGTACCATTGATGTGAAGTACAACTGTCAGATACATGTATTTATTATTGGTACCATTGATGTGAAGTACAACTGTCAGATACATGTATTTATTATTGGTACCATTGATGTGAAGTACAACTGTCAGATACATGTATTTATTATTGGTACCATTGATGTGAAGTACAACTGTCAGATACATGTATTTATTATTGGTACCATTGATGTGAAGTACAACTGTCAGATACATGTATTTATTATTGGTACCATTGATGTGAAGTACAACTGTCAGATACATGTATTTATTATTGGTACCATTGATGTGAAGTACAACTGTCAGATACATGTATTTATTATTGGTACCATTGATGTGAAGTACAACTGTCAGATACATGTATTTATTATTGGTACCATTGATGTGAAGTACAACTGTCAGATACATGTATTTATTATTGGTACCATTGATGTGAAGTACAACTGTCAGATACATGTATTTATTATTGGTACCATTGATGTGAAGTACAACTGTCAGATACATGTATTTATTATTGGTACCATTGATGTGAAGTACAACTGTCAGATACATGTATTTATTATTGGTACCATTGATGTGAAGTACAACTGTCAGATACATGTATTTATTATTGGTACCATTGATGTGAAGTACAACTGTCAGTACAACAGTTGGTGCTCTGATATTTTATTTGAAATGAATATACTTAACAAAATAAGTATTGATGCAAAGCATCAAAGGGCGTCGGGAATTTCAGTGTAAAAGTCACTCAATGAAGTTACATGCAACGATTTTTTTCTACTCTAAATATTAATATATTGGCCGATTATTTTAAACAAAATAGAAAAAGATACTGATATAACCATTATCTATAATTTTGAGTTATAACCACCAAATAACCATTATTTATGATGTTGTGTTATAACCCCCAAATAACTATTATCTATGATTCGGTGTTGTAACTCCCAAATTTTTCATAGTTCATTATATTTACATTGGTTTCCTTTTTGACGATTCTTCACAATGGCGACCTATGTAAAAGACCGAGCCAGTCCGATTGAGATAGCTCGATTCAATCTCTTGCACGACGGTTACTTTACATTCACCTCTGTGTTGGGCTCAGAACGGACTATTGTTATGAAAGCGTCTCATTTATGTCATGATCATTCCAATCTTTCATCATTGAGGTTGCAGAATACTAAACAATCTCTTGCACGCCGGTTACATTGCATTCACTGCATTAAAGAAAACCATCTCATACCATGATATCTTATAGCAGTCTTAATTCATTATTATAAAGTTGATATGGTTTTTTTATGTTAAGAAACAAACATACATACACACGTCGAAGCAATTCCTAACGTCACTGAAAAAATATGTTCAATTGTTTACATTTGTGAAATGCGTGGAATGATTCCATCTTCGTAAATGGGCAATAAATTAGTTCCGAAGAGTTGCATTAAAACTCGCAAGTTTTTTGCACGATTTATCGTACATTTAAAACTCATATTTCTTATTTTAATGCATGCGATCCTAAATATCCAATCAAATATACATTGAATGCGTTTGTTTGGTTTTACCTATTTTTTAGACAAAATGGCAAGCTGAGCATTTCGCAGAGTTGTATGTGAGAGCAAGGAACGACAACTCTGCGCGGAGATTGAGCTCGATTTTTCTAATCGGCATCCCTCGCTGATTATCATTGATAAAGGTAAAGGAAGCTCAGCTATAAATAGGACAGCATATTGTGGGAAAAAAATTAATAATAGTTTGAAAACGTTCATTCTAAATCAGTTTTATTCAATCCATTATATGTTTATAGATCATTGAAACATCTGCCCGGTATGCATTTTCTGTATTGAATTTGACATTTGTCGTGATTCTGTAAATAAATTGCGAATGAAAACGTGTATAATTTACGTTCAACGTGATCATGAGTGTAAAGAAAACGAATTATTTCAAACCTGCCATTTGTAAACGTTATAGCGAGTATGGTATATAAACAGCAAAATAGCCATACATCATCTATGAAACTCGCTCTTATGCGTGTTGTCTCATTTTTGCATATTAATAAACTTTTCAAACAGAAATTGCAGAGCCACATCAGTTCACACAATATGTTTGATAATTCATTCGTTTGTTGGATATTGTTTGCTGTTTTAAACACATATTAGGTCATATCGCGGAGATTTAGTTAACCTTACCATGTGTTCATGGGCGAACTCACGTATTCAAGTCGAATTTGACTAAGTGCTCCACAAACAAACATGCCTAAGCTTTTTGTATTAGAGAAAAATGCGCATGGGCATGTGAAATCACGTCAGTACACATAACATCAATAACTTAGGAAAGGAAACAACGAAATATAAAGTTTGGCATGATATACGTGTGAAATTAAAACGCATGGTGTAATTAAAGAGCATGTCCAATATATCTGCTACGTAACGTAATGTTATAACCCACAAGCGTTTTACTGTAATAGAACGTTTTTTTAAATATAATTGGTACAGAAAATACACGTCGAATATCTTTTTAAAGATATTTCTAGTTATATTTGATCGAGAATGTAACCCGCCTCCCAGTTTCGCTTAATGGGTAAAGTTCTCAACGGGTACTACTTCCCCGTACCCCAACATTTTTCGTACCCAATTTTTTCGTACCCAATTTTGTTTCGTACTTAAATATTATTTCGTACCCATTTTTTTTCGTTTCCATTTTTTTCGTACCCATTTTTTTTTCGTAACCAATTTTTTTTCGTACCCATTTTTTTTGGGCATAATTTTTGTAAAGAAGCTGCATTTCACAATGCTTTGAAATTCAGTAAAAGATCGTAATAGATTTATTGCTCCGATATTCATCATTTTCAATAGGGTTCGAGTAATACTGATATAAAAACACTTAACAAGTTTGGAAAGATTCAGACGAAAGTTGTGAAATCTTTTAAACAAGTGGAAATTGTTTATTTTGTCAAATTTAATAGAAAAAATTCTGGACTTATTGTCCCGATGTTTCTCATTTTAAATGAGGTAAAATGCTCATTGATATGAAGACACTGTAAGTTTGGAAAGCATCTGATGAAAAATGTTGACATAATCACCTAACCAAGCATTTTTTCACTTTTATTTTTAAATTCAAAGAGACATAATTCTGGACTTATGGTCCGATATTGCTCATACAGAGTTTGGGTTGGGTCCTCATTGATAAAAAAATCCTGTGCAAGTCTGGGAACAATCAGATGAAAATTTTGGACTTCGAACAACGATTTCAAAATTTCTCAAATTCTAAGGAAGATAACTATGGACGTAATGGTCCGATAATGCTAAATGGCCCATTCCATCTGGATAGTAATACGTGTCGCGCTTCGCGCTCTATATGTGGTTCTTAAAAAAAACTCCGAGGAGTGCTTGACTCTAGGGAAACGGGTTAGCTGGGACACAGCTCCTCCTCGATAAGCGGCTGCTTCCTTTATCGCAACTCATTGTTACAATCAATAATACGTGTCGCGCTTCGCGCTCTATATGTGGTAGGGATAGTACTTAGGGCCTATGATAGACAACCATAAAATATATGGATAGTAGATGTGTTGTTTGCATTTATTTGTTAATATAAAAACACGTGTATTTTTTATAAGATATTTAAGTGATGTAAGAAATTTTAATTAACGTTGTCACCACGCGGCATCCATTAATTTTAATAAAATGTCCAATTGTAGTAAAATGGATTTTAAATGTCTACATAAAATAAAGCTTTATTATATTTATTAACCTTACTGGAAAAAAATTCAGCCGCCGAACTGTTCGGTTCGTGCCGGAACCCGGGTATGAACCGGGGGCCTTTAGATGATTGTTGCGTAAAAAACTTTTGTCTAACGCTCTCCCAACTGAGCTATTCCGGCTGACACCATTTATGTACTGCCATTTGGTGAAGCGGGTATATGCGATTTTTTATATGTGTTTAATTGTAATATATTCATAGAATATGTTACAATTACACAAAATAGACAAGAAAAATTATATATTAAAGCCGAACTTCATAAAATGCAGCAAAGACAAATTAGCGGCCCGAGCCGATTGTGACGTACATATTTTCCTACAATAACCGAAGCATTCGTCTTTATATTAGGATTGGAGTTAGTGTTCGTGTGTCGTATGAATAGATATCGTTGCAGGAATTCAAATAAACCGTTGAACTAAGTTTAGATTCACATCGTACATGTATGATACACATGCTGGCGAATTCGGCTGTACAGCCGTTTTCAATTTCAGAATTAAATATCTGGCTTATTTTGCATTTTTTAACACATGTTCTTCTTAACTTTTATTTTAATTTATATTGAAATATATATATATATATATATATATATATATATATATATAGGGAGAAAGGTGTGTGAACAACCAGATACACAGACATACAAACAGACATACATATTCCCATTTGAGACTTCGGCGTGTGCGCCTAGCTACGGTGCAGAACGAGACATACATACTATGAAATCCCCAACCCCCAAAAAAGGATGGTTTATTCACGGTTATATATCTCGCACTTACACCGCAACACATCTCGACATGGGAACAATTTTACATACACAGAATGGACAATGTTACATACATAGACACTTATTTACAAACATGAAACCATAGTTGTATTAGGGCAAGATCCGATAAGGATTCTAAACTACCCTCACACTATGTTAGAGACACCGCGGAAATCCGTTGGATCTTGAAGATACAGTGAAATCATGAATATATTTGTGTATTAACAGGGAGATAATAATATTTCACAACAACGTCATTTCCTATTTATGGGATCTATTAATAGATACTCGTTCACAGTCGATAATTTATATAGGGAGAAAGGTGTGTGAACAACCAGATACACAGACATACAAACAGACATACATATTCCCATTTGAGACTTCGGCGTGTGCGCCTAGCTACGGTGCAGAACGAGACATACATACTATGAAATCCCCATCCCCAAAAAAAGGATGGTTTATTCACAGTTATATATCTCGCACTTACACCGCAACACATCTCGACATGGGAACAATTTTACATACACAGAATGGACAATGTTACATACATAGACACTTATTTACAAACATGAAACCATAGTTGTATTATATATATATGAAATACGTTTTTTACACATTTTATATAAATTCATAAGTATTTGACAAAATCGTATATACCCGCTTTAATAAACTAATACATTGTACGTTTTCGTACCACTACGCCTTCCAATAAACTTGCTTGCGCGATAGCTCGTTAAATATCGTACTACATTGATTCTCCACTTAATAAGCAAATTAGAAAAACCACAAAATAAATATATTTTGATAATGTTTTGTTTTTATACAAAACCAGAAAGTTTCGCGTATTTGCCCAGTCCCTGTGATCTTTCCCCTGTAATCAGTTGTGGGTCAGTTATTTATTAAAACAATTAGCTTTGCATTATTGCAATAAATGTTGTAATAAATGTAATAGGCACAAATGCAGTACTTATTTACACTAATTGACACAAAAAAAAATCACCACTGTGCAAGATATTCTTAAAACAAAAATATATACATTGATCCATAAAATAACTTCTCCTCCCATAAGCGAAAAAAATGCATTATATACTAGTCCCCGCTCTCCAGAGCGACGCCAACAATCACTTTCTGATGATGACGTTCAGCTGTTCATAAACGAAAAAAATTCAAAAATGAAACTACAGAGAATTTATGAGCAGAGAAATTTCAGACAACAGCCGCTTGTCTTTTATTTAAGGCACGCAACCAATTGCCTTTACGATACATTACATTACTTCCAACACAACATACTAGTGTTCTCCATAAAACTGAAAGTAGCCAGTCATATGGTTGCCGGTTGTTTTCAATTTAAACAATAATTGGTACAAAATACAGCAAACAACATTATTCAAACTTTTAAGGCACGATGCCATGCAATAAATAAAGTATAAATATAATTTTGTGTTTTGACAATATATTTCAGAAACTAGCGTCATTAATTACACATTTCAGATCATCGTTATTCATGTCAAGAAGAAGAAGTCATATAGAGATAATACATATGACATGGCTGATTAAGTGGCTTGGATTTAAAGGGGCCTTTTCACAGATTTTGGCATGTTTTGAAGTTTGTCATTAAATGCTTTATATTGATAAATGTTAATATTAGTTACAAAAAGCTCCAGTAAAAAATCAAGAATAAAATATAAAAAAGAAAAAAAGGTAACCTCAGCAGGGCTCGAACCACTGATCTCTGGAGTCCTGGAGTAAAAGGTCTCCCATTTAGACCACTCGGCCATCCTTCCGGATACAATGACATGTTTATTTTATACTTCATATAACCAATCCTCGTTGTTTCACAAATTATAACGACAACAATAGAACTCTCCAAATTATTAATTCGTTTCGCGTTGCAACGCTTTATAATTTTCGGGTTTTACAATCGTCAAAAGATGAATATAATGGCTATTTTAGAGCTTGGTAAATGTTCAGTATTGCTGTTTTCCCTCACAAATATCATAACTAAAACGAAAATTTGCGAATCTGAAACAACTTTTTCAATTTTGTCAATGAACCCAAACGTGAAAAATGCCCCTTTATGTGCAAGAACTCATGTTCATTATAATCATCATTTATAGTGTATTGTATAAATATTTAATAAACAAAAACAAATGTCCTCCTTAAGAATCTGGTATATACACACTGTCTGGAAATTCCGGACATACTGTACAACTCATACAAGTCAGTGCATCATGTTGCAAATACTACTTAGCAGACATTATTTGTATATTTAACCTATACAGCTATCGCTTCGATCATATAGAAGCCATTACATGGTTACGAAAATGCCCATGCCTCTGATAATGTTTAAATCACCTAAAATATATATGCATGAAACACCTACATCAATTATATCAATTTAGAACAATGTCTTCCACTGTGAAATGAATATTCGTATGGTCTAAGTTAAAGCATCGTTTAAAGACAATGGTATGAAACTGCATTTTATCTGACATCATCCATATCTTTACTTGGTGATATTATAAGTGTTCATAGCGCCCTACATATTTTATCAATTGAATGTGCTACATATTATCTTTAACCTATGAACAAGTTATGAGTTACTGCCTTCAACTTACAAGGACGCGCCCTTGACGTACCGGTAAATTCAATACGTACACTATTATTTTCACATCAGAAGTACATGTAGTTTAATGTTTAAAAAATGCACAATGTACCTGAAAGCGACAAATTAAACCGACTTAAACCGACTTAGTCGTTTAAATATGTTTAGGTCAAGTGGAAGTATTGGTCAAGTTGTACACTCGGCTAATCGGTGTTAAACGAGAGGCACTTAACCCTGTGTACATAACATCTCCTGCAAGTGTAGTGGGCAGTGTGACCACATGTCCCTGTCTCATGACATCCGACTGGCATCTTTAAAACCCTATTTTTGTGTTTGTTTAATTTAATGCATTTATAGAATTGTATTATATTAATGAAATATAAACATACTTATATAGTATATTGAAATTATATTTCAGAATTGCCACATGCAGCTTTCTTGTGAATGGTTTATATGACGATCATATAAAGACTAGACCAAAACATAATATGTAGGACTATGTGTTAAACCGTGATATTTTCGTGTTTGCTAATTTCCAAAATTTAACAATCAAAACTGTGTGCTGTGTATTGCGTGCTACACCCAGTGTTTGCTCTTGTCCAGTTGCATTTGGTCACTTGTCATTTATAAGACTAAATAATTAGATTCACGCCTCACTTTTTCGCATTATCGTATCTGCTGCAAAATAGAATTTATGGAGATTGTTTCAGATACGCGTTTGCTTTGTGACAAATCTGGGATAAGTATAAAATATGGCTGTCCGTCAAACTTGTTTAAACCACCTTGCTTTGCATTGACGGTGATTTTAGTTTTTATCATGTTTGCTTATTTTCGTGTTTAATTATAGACGCAGTGGAAAAGGACAAGAATTGTACATAGTTTCTTGAGTTTAATTTAAATTTGGTACTATACAAAGATTGCCCTGCTGATACAGCTGCAGTTTATTTTTATAACAACAAAATCTTTAACAGCTATATTAAAGGCACTGAGAACGCAAATAAAAACTGGTATTTTAATTCGTTATAACTTTTTAAATTGAAATCACGCCTATGATTACTTGAAGTTTTACTGCATCCAATATCTCAGAGAATGGGTAGAATGTATATTAAACTCTTGATGTAATAGGATTGTTTCTGTAAATTTTGGTATTGTGGTACGATTAATTTATCTTACGTTTAATGCTTTCATTTATTGCAGTTTGTTATCTAGGCTATCGATATAAACTGTTTAATACTTGCCAATGTATCTGTTATCATTACATGTTTCTTAACATATACGGATCATTTTAATATTACCCGTAATAATGCTAGATATATTAGCATTTGCAAATTATCCGTCACGCAAAATGTGATGCTTAAAATCAAGAAGACGTAGCATCATTTTAATGAAAACGCCAAAGCGAGTTAGAAACTAAAGAAAATTCGAGAATTTCTGTTTTGTATTGAATGCCCGATGTTTGAATTGTAATTTCTTTTATCATTCTACCTGTATCCGAAAATAACCTCTAGGTGATAAAACGTGTTTGAACTATAACTCACTAGGTTGCGGATACCATTTCCACCCCCCACCCCCCAAAAACAATAAATAAATAAATAAGTAAATATAAATAAATGAACACATACAGGATTGTATCATCAATGTTTGAATAATTGGGTTAATTTAATTCGATACCCTGCACTTAAAAAACATATTACTGATGAATTAAAGAGTAAAATAATAATTGATGTCAACAGCCGAAAATGAACTTCAGGTTCAAAGACACGACAACTTTAATTGCAGACCAAAGGCACCGGCATGCCATTCAAGCATTTAATTGTATAGAATAGTATTCAGGCTGTGCCATTTCTGCAAATGATGAGTCTCTGAATTACATCGAGTAGATAATATTTAAATGTTTAATTCATAAATTAGAAGAAGGATACTTTGTTAATCATAATGTTTGCTACGTACAATAATGAGTTTTTCATTAGCAAGTATTTCTTCAGTTAGTTTCAATACACCTGGGTGCATACTCAGATACAAATATAAGTTAGCAATTTGTTTTCGTTAACATTATTTTGTCTGTAATGAAACCTGAAGTCTCTCTTAAAAATTAACGGACATACGCCCAAAGAAGTATTAAAGCAGGTGATAAACATGTGCTTAGATTGCCCGCAGACCGGAGGAATGATAATTAATGTTTATTATAAACAGAACAATAAACCGGCCGCTGTGAACCATGTGCAACCAGATCAACAATTGTAAAACCGACTATTTGGTTTGAAATGCACGTGTTTTCTCACTTGCAATAAGTGTAAAGAAGTTATTTCTGCAAATTAAATCAACATTTTAAACAAGATGCGATATAATTTACTAAATAATCTTGCTTTGTGATAATGTCCTTGTATATTTGGTATAATTAGGTGAAATAAACGACATGTTCTGTTCTGTTCAATGTAAGTTTTATTATAACAGAGCTTATCTTTATTTAGGTTCACAGGTTACATAATACATGATACATATATCGTTACAAAAGGTGAGCATATATGTCACAGACAATTATTTCAAAAAACAAAAGCTCAAATAAACAACAATAAAGTCATTGTCGGGGAATGTAATCAGAAAATGTACGTATTGATTTCTTTAACAGTATCAATCAGTATACATTGTGTTAATTGTTGAAAATGCATAAAAAAGAGACATCAGATAGAAGTAGCAACAAATTCAACGATTATAAGGAATAGTGAATCCAATATTTGTTAAAGCAACTTATTAAAATAAACATTTTATTATCAGGGATTGCGAGTATTGAAAGTCATAAAATCATAGGTAATCAAAACAAGCGAATACAAATAGTAAAGTTCAACGTCCAAAAATAGGAGTATGAGTGTAAGTTAAATTAGGGTTACAATTTAGTACGTAAACAAATGAATTTGTTCTTCCGCATTAAGATATTGTGTTGTATTTTATGTTCGGTCTTTAGTAACGAATTGCTGTACAATCCACACGCTTTTTTATTGTTATTATGATTTATAGAAAACGCATTCTTATGAAAAATATGTGTAACTTTGGAAACTATTAAAGCTAAATGGTTACAGTTTAAGAAAACGCGCGACATTCTATATTAATTATGATACCTATTGAGTGTTATCTTAAACATATACCAAACTTACATAGCCATCATGCATGTCATGTTTCGTGATATATGATGTAGAACACGATTTATATAACTACTTGCTGCTCTTTCTGATTATTTTTTTTTAGCATACATTTATTTCAATTGTTACCGGAATGCACTAAGAAATAAGAACTGCAATTATCGCAGAAATGTACTACTTCACTGCGAGTTTGTGATTTATCAATATATACCATGTGCAAACAACGATCGCGATCGACATTAAACCAGTGAGCATGGCAACTAACATCTTATAATGAGTTGAGTACCTCTTATAATTATTGGCGAATTTCCTGCGCAAAATACGTCATCAAGATTCAATCATGTTCACCTGCTTTCAACATAAAATTTAAAATTCTATAAGCTGAATAACACAAGCTGCAATAAGTCAATGGTTTTACCACGCTGTTCATTTTAGCATTTTTAGAAGTAAGATTGTTTTTATAAAATATATGTCTCGCTCTGTAAAAAGGGGGTTTAAAATGCATGTGTGTTAAGTGTCGTCCCAGATTAGCCTGAGCAGGCAGTCAGCAGAGGCGACGCTTTCCGCTTTTATGATATTTTTCGTTTAAAGAAAGTCTCTTCATAGCAAAAATCTACTAAAGGCGGAAAGTGTCGTCCCTGATTAGTCTGTGCGGACTGCAAAAGCTAATCTGGGATGACACTTATCGAACATTCATTAAACCCCCTTTTCACAGAGTAAAGCTCATATGTTGATACACAGACTTTCTTAATTCTTCAGAACTCTTCAGAATGATACTTTAACGTTTCTCAAAATGGAAATGTATTCTCTTCATAACTTACCATGTTAACCAGTGTATAACACTATCGTCCATTCTCTATCAATACTTATAAATTGTATAATTCATATATTATGTAGACTATGTGCTTGTATTATATGTATTAATAAATGCTGAATAAATGCTGTTGTTTTTGTTATTGTCTAGAAAACGATAAAAAGCCAACGAAGTATTTACTATTTACAATATTCTTCAAATGCATTTTGTATGTCGTGCAAATTAATTGGAAGTCGCTGGTTCCGTTATACAGTTTTGCCTGGTTTCATATTTGAAATGAATCTGTAATAAATACCATAAAGAACGTGAATCGAATAACTGTGCTTTTTTTAGTTAAAAATCCGAAATTAAATATTTAAAAAGCATGTTTATTGAGTATTTGTCAGAAGTAAACGCTTATAAACGTGATAGTCTTGTTGTTTACTAAGCACATATTAATTTATTATTTGCAATTTCAAATAGGCTATATTTTGTTGATATCAATAAAATGCCATAGTTTGACGGATGGGACGTCATCAAATAACGAGCTATTTTTCGCTAAAATATAAGTCTATGTTTCCATTTACCACTCATGCAAACAAGGCAAGATTTTCAGAATAATTTTCAGAATTTTTTGCTTACGACCACAAACATGGAGAGTTAGCTTCTTATAGTATCTGCATTATGTATTTTATAATCTAACGCAATTATAATTGATTAAACCTTTATAATACAGCTTAGTTCACTAATCTATGTGGAATGTTAATAAGAGTATATAATATTAAACGATCGAACGATATAACAAACGAACAAAAGCAATAATGTATACATTTACGTGTTTATACTCTCATTTCCAAAAGTGATTTAATTTATTTATTATTATTGACACTCTTACGTTGATACTTATCATGAAAAGAGCTAGCGTTGCTTTTTGATAATAAATGATAGTAGCAAGCTAGAAAGAATCTTATAGCGGATGAAAAAGTGTTTTTTTTAGTTTCTTAACGATCAATTTCATTTTCCGTGGGTAAAGAGAACAACTAATGACTTGCTTTATTAAAATAATTCATGTTAGGGTGATACTTGTATTGAGAATATTTGTAATATTACGTACTCCCAGGAATATAAAAAATTAAGTAAGTGTTCATTGAAATACCGACTTGGTTAACGATAAAATGTTAATTGAAATGTAGAATTGTATCATTGTATAGAAGGACAAGTTTTAATTGACGGATCTTGCTTACTTCCTTTAATAAAAATATGCCTTCATGGATCGTGCTCTGTAAAAAAGAGGGTTAAATCCATGTGCGTAAAGTATCGTACCAGATTAAATTGTGCAGTCCGCGCAAGCTAATCAGGGACGATGCTTTCCTGTTAAACTGGATTTGCGCTAAGAAGACCGTTTGTTAAAACGAAAAATATCATAAAATCGGAAAGTGTCGTCTCTGATTAGCTTTTGCGGACTGCACAGGCCAATCTGGGACGTACATGCATTAAACCCTCTTTTCACAGATCAATGCGTATATGCATCTCACAATGTTACAACTTCATGGGCAAACGGTCACTTGCCTTAAATACAATTTTCTTCAATTATAATATTCCTGGAGTTTCATTGTCCATATATTATGTTCAAAACGTTAAAATTGATAAAACGGTGTTAGGTGCATTTTCATGACGTCTTCTACATTAAGAAATATGTTAATGTAATAAAAGGCTCAGATTGCGTTCCTCGATTCCATTGGTGAAGCCCGTTTAATATTATCGCAGGAGCCAGTTTTTTGGTTAATACGTTTAAAAGTGCTCTGCAGTTAATTAAAAATGGATATGTATACTATTATATTCGCCGGGGCTTTATACTGAACATATGGTTGAATATTTGCACCATTTATTGAACGAAACTGCCATACTTATGCCTCATACCAAACCTAACTAATCCATTCGCCAACTCACCATAACAGAACATATGAGAGTTCTATTATTAATGATAAGTGTTTGTTGTTTGGTATTGAAAGTTTTATATCCGTGTCATGATTAGCATACTTGTGTCTTGTTCTGACAAAACAGGACATAATGCATGTTCGTAAAGTGCCGTCCCAGATTAGCCTGTGCAGTCCGAACAGGCTAATCAGGGACGACACTTTCCGCTGTTATGGTATTTTTAGTTTGAAGGAAGTCCCTTCTTACCGAAAATCAAAATTAAGCGGAGAGTGTCGTCCCTGATTAGCCTGTGCGGACTGCACAGGCTAATCTGGGACTGCACTGTACGCACATGCATTATGCCCAGTTTTGTCAGAACAAGACGCAATTTTTCTGAAGAGGATGCTGTTTGAGGTAACCATTTATGTCAATTTATATTAATATTAATTTATATTGCCTGTTGGAGAATATCTGTGTGGCCATTAAGTGACAGTTTCATGAAAGCGCATGCCGCATCCTGATGGGGGATATGGGAGAATGGCGTTCTTACACACCAAAATTCTCAATGTTGTAAACTCTGTGAGAAGTATTTTCGAATGTGTCCGATGTGATAAAATATGGTTGATATTTTGTTAAAACTCCCCCCCCCGCCCTTCAATTTGGTTATCTTATCCTTCTTCCCACAGTCAAGAACGGTACATCAGTCTTTATACTAAATACATGCAGTATGTATGGTACATCAGTTTTTTATACTAAATACATGTATTATGTATGGTACATCAGTCTTTATACTAAATACATGTATTATGTATGGTACATCAGTCTTTATACTAAATACATGTATTATGTATGGTACATCAGTCTTTATATTAAATACATGCATTATGCATGGTACATCAGTCTTTATACTAAATACATGCATTATGTATGGTACATCAGTCTTTATACTAATTACATGCATTATGTATGGTACATCAGTCTTTATACTAAATACATGCATTATGTATGGTACATCAGTCTTTATACTAAATACATGCATTATGTATGGTACATCAGTCTTTATACTAAATACATGCATTTTGTATGGTACATCAGTCTTTATACTAAATACATGTATTATGTATGGTACATCAGTCTTTATACTAAATACATGCATTATGTATGGTACATCAGTCTTTATACTACATACATGGATTGTGTATGGTACATCAGTCTTTATACTAAATACATGCATTATGTATGGTACATCAGTCTTGATACTAAATACATGCATTATGTATAGTACATCAGTCTTTATACTAAATACATGTATTATGTATGGTACATCAGTCTTTATACTAAATACATGCATTACGTATGGTACATCAGTCTTTATACTAAATACATGCATTATGTATGGTACATCAGTCTTTATACTAAATACATGTTTTATGTATGGTACATCAGTCTTTATACTAAATACATGCATTATGTATGGTACATAAGTCTTTATACTAAATACATGCATTATGTATGGTACATCAGTCTTTATACTAAATACATGCATTATGTATGGTACATCAGTCTTTATACTAAATACATGCATTATGTATGGTATATCAGTCTTTTTACCAAATACATGCATTATGTATGGTACATCAGTCTTTATACTAAAAACATGTATTATGTATGGTACATCAGTCTTTATACTAAATACATGCATTATGTATGGTACATCAGTCTTTATACTAAATACATGCATTATGTATGGTACATCAGTCTTTATACTAAATACATGCATTATGTATGGTACATCAGTCTTTATACTAAATACATGCATTGTGTATGGTACATCAGTCTTTATACTAAATACATGCAATATATATGGTACATCAGTCTGTAAACTAAATACATGCATTATGTATGGTACATCAGTCTTTATTCCATGCAACAAGTAAATTCTGGGTCAGAATCATGTAGCAAGAAAAATAGTTTTTCCTACATCTACTGTTTAAACAGGGAAACGAAGGACATGCTCATATTCAAGAGTCTGGCGATTTCTTGAGGGGTATTTACAATCTGATAAAAACAGCAGCCATTGATTAGAACGCGCTCGCCTTTGATCAAAGGTATTGTACTTACTAGTATTATCAACTTATAAACATTACAACCCATCTCGTGAAACGTCACTATGACAATAGTACCGTTAAGAACATATTTTGTACGTGTCTGTGAATATTTTAGAGTATATGACTGGACAATCAAACGAAAATAAAACTGTATTTTCACACATTCGATACATTACATCTACGTTAACTTTGCTAGCCCATTATTGAATTGCATGTACAAACCTCGTTATTAATTGGTTAGTTATTTCGCGCTATAAATTCGCAAAGTGCGCGTACAAATATGTATGATGGCAAATGTATGCATATGTGAATGTTTCAAAATATATTTGAAACATATAATTTTAACTTTCAGCTTATTAAAAAAGTGCATATAATTCAATACAAATAATAATAATTAGAAGGCATAGTTGCCAAAACATAGAGTCAAGTAACAAAAACACTTTTAAGATATGGAAAATCTATTAATTCGCTACTTATTTTTTGCTTTTTCGTGTTACATCATTTATGATTAACAAGCTCAAGAAACTGAGATTGGCAGGGCAGTGGCTTTAAACTGTCCATAAAACTTGATGGCGAATATTGAAAGACACAAAAACATATAACGACGTTAATATATTAACACATTATGGTTTAATGATCGGATAGAAAAAGATGAAACAGATAATAATGTTTCTTATATTATATCAAATATTCCTGAAATGAGCCGAGTTCAATGCTCGTTGCGTCTGTGCCAAAACCGTAAAGGATTGATACTTTGGAAAATTAATTCAAAGAATATTCGGTATAAATTTCTTTTGTGTTTTTGCGTCTTTGTGCCATATTAAAGCTTCACACTTAATAACATCTTTGTTAAAGTTATTAATCATATGTTTTTATATAGATGCGATTTTACTCTGTGTAGATAACTACATTTTTTTATTTTCCGGGTTAATTAAAGTTGTTTTTAAGGATGTTAAATAAATCACAATCGCAAGTGGTGGGATCATCTACAATTAACAACTTTCTCGAATCAAGTTTATTTGTTTTCAATTTAAATTCGTTCGAGGTTTATTTCAGACGAATTCAAACTCAAAGCCATCGCTTATTTTTTATTTGCTGGTATACAACTTAAAATAGTATTTTAAAAACTTACGTAAAATGTTCATGTATTATTCGGCAGTAACGTTTGTGTAACGTTGATTCGGAGGTTTAACGTTAACGTTCTATTTTTTCCACAAAAATGGGTCATCTATGACAACATTATGTTATAAAAACAATTGTTCTTTGCCATAGTAATAGTCAATTGATATTAACGTACATGTCAAAGCTGTACTCACACCAACAAATAAACGCTATTGTCGTCGTACAAACTTTACGTTTATTTCCATCAATCACGGAGCTGTATTGAAAAATACACAACCGTTTCGAATACTTTCCTCTAACACACACGTTTATAGATGGCATCTTTGGCTTTACTATCGTCTATATTCTCTTCTACTGACCGACTGCATGACGTTATTTCTCCAAAATAACGTCATCAACGTGAGATGACGCCAATTCAGTAAAGAACATTTGAGGTACTTTTCGACATGTTTTCGTGAAATTTCAATTTAGTTTTCAATTAAAAGCATGTAATAAATTTCGGAGAACGTTGTCATTTAATGTGAACAAAAATCGTAGTGAATTCCCCCAGAAATGTTTTATTTTACTGACAACGAGCTAAGTAAATTACTTTCTACTTTCCGGTAGGCATTTAATAAACTGCTGTTATATGACATCCTATTTTAACTATTTTTTAAGTTACATTATGAACATGGATATTTTACCTAATGCATTGACGTTTATAAATGGTTTAAAAGTTTCTCTGAAAGTTAAAAGTGTCGCCTGGAAAATATCAAACATTAATTGCAAAATTGTGTAAACGTTTTTAGTTGCAGATAAATAAGTTGGTTGTGCTGCTATTTATGAGTGAAGAATGACAATAGCAAATAGGAAATGTGTTCTACTCATTAGAAAGTATAATGAATGGAGTCTCGATACATCATTGGTATTGAAAAGGCGTTACACATTTCATGAATGTGAATATATGCGGCATCTAATAAAAAGGCGTTACACATTTCATAAATGTGAATATATGTGGCATCTAATAAAAAGTATTATTATATGTTATCAAAGATCATGCAATGTCTGCATTTCTAATTACATCAGATTTTTACCGAGGACACAGAAACAAATTCAAAGAATTAGAGCAAACCCTGAAAAATAAATTCTCATATATATATGTGTGTGTGTGTGTGTGTGTGTGTGTGTGTGTGTGTGTGTGTGTGTGTGTGTGTGTGTGTGTGTGTGTGTGTGTGTGTGTGTGTGTGTGTGTGTGTGTGTGTGTGTGTGTGTGTGTGTGTGTGTGTGTGTGTGTGTGTGTGTGTGCACTGGTGCATCAAAAGCATGTTATTTGACACAAGCGTTCAGTAAAAAAAGATTAGAAGGAAAGTTATTTGAGACACCTTGCATACATAAAAGGATTTAAACCACACATTTTCGGAAATACTTTCAAAACTAGCTAAAACGTTAACGCATTTGTTGCTTCTGTGGTTATGCTATTACTGTCAAAAAAACAAAGATTGTGATTGATAGGACAGTGGTTTGCAAGCATTCGGTAGTTACTTGCCGGTTTTGTTGGGAGGAAATTCTATATAAAAACACGACAGTGTATAGTGTTTGCTTTTGATTAAGCGAGATCAAAGATTTAACAACGTTCTTTTTTTTTGTTTTTGTTTTATTTGTTCATACATGTCAAGCAATTTACAATTCAATGCAATCAAGGCAATAAGTAACGTATAGATTGCATTATTATCATATTCAGAAACATGCATTACATGAATGGTGCCATTTATCACAGATCCAAATAAGATTACGACATGATGTATACACAGGATAACCCGTAAAGCTTAGACATGTAAACATGAAAAAGCTTATTTCCAACGGGGTCCCTGGATTTAGTCGAACAGATCTTATACGTGACTATAAATATATTGTTTTTTCAGTTCTTAATATATAATCGACATGATCCTACACATGATTTCTTCTACGAATTAAGTGAATCTTTCAAAAGTTGACATGATAATACACTGACACGAATAAAAAACATAAAAATAATGAATTACATAAAAATAAAACAAATCTAAAAGTAAAAATACACATTTGTACTTCTTCTTCCCAAAATGAGATACATGTAATCCGCTGTGTATCGATCCCGAATTCGAAAGATGAAAACTGCACGTGATACGTTCAATGTATTGCGTTTATGCTTGAAGATCAAAACAAAACTTGCGATTATGTGGCTCTTCAAATATTCTCATTTATATTTTCATCTAGAGAACTCTTGAGATTTAAAGATGAATCTATTAGACTATCTATGAGTTTGTTTCGCGTTTCGTTTTTATTAACATAAACTTAACTTTTACTTGTGAAGTTACATTTTGAATTGATTGTAAGACTGCTTTGTGTTTGAATATCTGTTGCTGTATTTTTTCGTGAAACTCCTTTAACCATGCGCTAGTCTTGTATTCACTGCAAGTGACAAATTGTCTGTAAAGTCAATTTTCTGTAAAATACAAGACAAATAGATAAAACACAACACTTTCCGTAATACTTAAAATTGGCTCGACCTCCTCGTTACGGTCAATACAAAGGCTTGTGACTTTAAACTACTTGGAGTCACCGCCTCATAACGGTCAATACAAAACCATATGACTTTAAACCATTTGGAGTCACCGCCTCATAACGGTCAATACAAAACCATATGACTTTAAACCACTTGAAGTCACCGCCCCGTTACGGTCGATACAAAGGCTTGTGACTTTAAACCACTTGGAGTCACCGCCTCATAACGGTCAATACAAAGGCTTGTGACTTTAAACCACTTGGAGTCACCGCCTCATAACGGTCAATACAAAGCCATATGACTTTAAACCATTTGAAGTCACCGCCTCATAACGGTCAATACAAAACCATATGACTTTAAACCATTTGAAGTCACCGCCTCTTAACGGTCAATACAAAACCAAATGACTTTAAACCATTTGGAGTCACCGCCTCGTAACGGTCAATACAAAACCATGTAAATGAAAACCAATTTAAGTACCTCACTCAAACTTTATTCAATACGTTCGGAAGAGAAAAAAACAATAACGCAATGACTTTAAGCCATTTGAAGTCACCGCCTCATAACGGTCAATACAAAGCCATATGACTTTAAACCATTTGAAGTCACCGCCTCATAACGGTCAATACAAAACCATATGACTTTAAACCATTTGAAGTCACCGCCTCTTAACGGTCAATACAAAACCATGTAACTTTAAACCATTTGGAGTCACCGCCTCGTAACGGTCAATACAAAACCATGTAAATGTAAACCAACTTAAGTACCTCACTCAAACTTTATTCAATACGTTCTGAAGAGAAAAAAACAATAACGCAAAACAGCACTGATCATCAGTTCATGCTGAAAATGCATTTACAATACTGAACAAAGCCAAATAACCAACGGATTTACCTACCGCAAACTCTGCATGGGGCTATTCCTCTCCTGTTTCGCTTGCACTGATATCCAAGATCGTGTTTTTAGTTTTGTTACGTTTTTTATGCGGCAATTTAGATGCACCCGATCATGTCTTCCTTAAAGCGTATTTGATTGTTGATATTACTTATATACATTTTATTTCGCCTAGGATATCAAAGAATCCAGCAGCTGTAGATAATACTGAATACAGTTTTAAAACAAATGTGCAATGATCTATCACGTCTTTGCAATTTCTTTCGGTTGACAGTTCGTTTATGATAGAGGTAACGTGTTAAATACTTAACGTTTTTAAATACTAACTTATCGTTTTTAAATTATTTCAGCGATACTCTGTAAATATTGTTTAACCGATTAACGTTCTAATACGTAATGTTGATGCCTCATTTTATGACAAGTTTTAATATATTTAAATGGTTTGCTCATAATTGAATTAATTATAAAAACCCTAAAAACCAAAATGACCAAGTCATGCTACACATGTTTTTAAGAAAACACATTTCAAACAAATATTGCACAAGTGCAGCGTAATATTTTAAGGAAAATAAAAGATAAAGTTGGATGCTGTAGACGAAAAGTGTAATCGCACTTAAATGGAAAGGAGTCTGTCGAGAGACTAAGGGCAAATAGAAAGCCGCGCATGGTCATTCTGGCATACCCCCATCAATTTTTTCAAAGTTTGTTTCGGAGGTTCCGCGTGCCGCTGCTATTATTATCTTCGAATAACGAGAGCGCCGACAGTGTTGAAAGTTTATTGGCAAGAAACAGGGACGTTATGCTGAAGTAAATGTAAAAGGAACAGTTGACTGAATGAAAATCTAAAAGGCTATCAAAAGCACTGTATATAGAGTAAGTACAAATAAATGAAACAAGAAGTGGTGAAATGTTGCAAACCATCCTTTATCAATCGGATAATCAGAAATATGTAACAAGGGAGCGTGGTATTTTTCGAGCAAATATATGCCCGGAGGCAAAGGTTATTTCTGATTGGCTAAACGTTTATGTATGTTCTTGTTTAGTAAAGTTATCATTACACCATGCAAAATATTACATGCACATAAACGATCTGAAGTTTTAAATCCTTATTCAAATTATTAAAAAAATATGCAACATTATTTGTAGATTAATTTAAAAAAAGAGAGTAAAAGTTTAACTATATTAAAGCCGTAGAAAATAACTTGACAATATGCAAACAAATTCTAATCATTTATCCGTTAAAGGTATTTAAAGTAACGTATCCCATACATACATTGAAACGTGTTTTATCTCAATATCAACTACGACGGGATTCACTTTGTTAGAGACCCTGCACTCAGTATGCAAAATGCTATAAAAGTTAGCAAAAAAAGGTAAAGGAACATATTTAATGGAATGATGGCATATATGAAACAAGTTGTGGACTATGATAATTTAATCAAAATCTAGTTCCCATCCACGTTTTGGAATTACAATGGAATTGTAAACAGATTTTGGCATTTTTGTATATCAATTGTTATTGGATGTTATTGCAAATCTTTAATTTTTTAAATACACCTTATCAATGTTTATAGTTAGAAAAAAAGTTGAACAAAACAAATTAATGTCGCCGGTATTCGACCCCGTGTCGTTATGATTCGTAAGCGGATGCGCTTCCACTTCGCCGCGCCAACTATCCTAGAGTCATGCGAAACAATTCGTATTGTTAACGTTATCTAGCTTTTGTCAAAAACAGAATAGTTTTAGGAACAAAATTTGTTTTATTTTCTAAAAACGTTTTTAGACTAACAGTGGTCTTGAAATTAACCCATTAAATATGGTCTTAGAAAAGTTCTCAAAGAAAAATCTTCAAAGAAAAGGTTCCAAGTGAAACATTGTAAGAAATAGAATATTCTATACTTAATATCGTATCTATTTGGTCTTCCAAATTCCCACATCCGGGCATTTTAATCCAAAGGGAAACACGCATCTGGTTGCGAGACGTTTTTCTGAATTTCGGTTTACAAAAGTCTATTGAATAAAGCCAATAACCTAAAAACTTAACTCGATATAAAACCTTTCTACATCTACAGCGAATCACATATCGAGTGAACATTAATTATTTCTTACATTTGCTCACTCCACCCGACTATTAGGTTTCGCCAAAGTTGTTTCGACGACGTTTAATATTTCAAATAACGCAATGATAGTGGACTAAGTATTTATGCAAAAATGATAATGCCACAACCTTCAAATAACCGGTTATTTGATACTACACTACACGGATACAACCACAATCATCATTATGGAAATGGTTTTAACAATTGCAATCTATCAAAACCAGTTGTATCTCATCTATTTATTTTGGTTCAAATGACGTATTACCAAACATGTTTCGTAAAACTGCGTTGAAATAATGCATAGTTGCATTATGTGAATGGGTACAACATTCTGCTCAATACACGTGGTATTTGAGGTTTGAGCGTCTAAGATAAAACATCACACAAAAATGAGTTTCTCAAAATAACCAGAAATATGCAAAATCCAGTGTTTAACTAGCCGTAAAGAAAATATATTTTTTATTCACAGAAGTGATTCGCAAGGCAACGATTGGCGATTCGGGTGATTTCAAAGGCTAATGTGTTAACAATAAATTCCGCCAAGGAACCCGGAAAATGGTGTTTCTTCAATGAAGATAAATGCATTTACAGACAAGAGCTAATAGAATATATGTTTACGCGTTGTGTGAAGGTTTTTGCACCAACACGTATTGAGGCATTCATCTTTTTGCCTAAAAATGAGTTTAACTACTGTTCCAACACTGAATAGTGCAAAGACCTACGGTTAATCATAATTTAAACTGTATTTTCGCGAAATATCAAATTATAAACATTCAAATTGACAAAATTAAAGAAAATTGTTTCTGATTCGTAAATTTTGGTCATAGTTATGATATTTGTGAGGAAACAGTAACACTAAACATGTACTATGCTCTAAAATATCCATTATGTGCATCTTTTGACGATTAAAAGACGTGAAAATTATAAAGCCTTGCAATGCGAAACGATTGAATAATTTGGAGAGTTCTGTTGTTATCTTTATATTTTGTGACAGTACGAGGATTGTCTATAAAAAGTATAAAATACATCACTAATTGTATGGGCAAGGATGGCCGAGTGGTCTAAGCGATACTTTACTCCAGGGGTCAGTGGTTCGAGCCCAGTTGAGGGTTACTTTTTTTCTTTCTTTAATTTTATTATTGCTTTTTTTAAATGAAGCTTTTTAAATGTAACGTTTACATTCATTAATGTAAAGCATTTAAGGGCAAACGTCAATACATGACAAAATCTGTGAAAAGGTCCCTTTAAGACATGTCAATTGTTTTTCCCCTCGATGTGCGTATACGGGCCCTAAACTAGTCGTACCTTAAACTATTATGTCAATGGTTTATATATATAAAAAGCTACAATGCTTTAAAATGATTCAATTAAATGGGAATCGACGCTTTCTTCGAAGATAATTATTGTCAAAAGGATTATACGAATTATACGGTAATTATGACCGTTGTTATTACACGCATACAAACCTTAGCGTAAATCACAAAACATATTAGTGTCTTTATTGATATGCGAATTAATTCCAAGGGACACAGTGGTTTTGATCTGAGTAGTTGTTTTGCTTTCTTTTTTAAATTTTCAGGTCATCATGAGCTACCAATCTGGACGTGAACTGCTACGCGCATGCGCTATATCACGTCTCACTGGCCCTATTTGGTCTGTCATTAACTAATAACTAGACACTTGCCATGAAAGGATAGATTAAAATAATAAATCACATTAAGCGGTAGTGTATTAGGACAGTCGGTCAAATCAGCAGAGGCGATACAATCATCACACAGAAAGAGATCGAATTAATAAGCAGTGGTGGTGAAAGAAATATACCAGCTAGTACCCAAATTCGATATGTTTTATTGTGGATGAAACTGAAGATGGCGTTTGAACTTTTAAACTCTTCGTGTCACTGGACCGCCCGGGAATAGCGTCATGCCCGAGCTCGTAAATGGTTTGTTGAACATATAATTCAAATATCCACTGGTTTAAAATTACGACCCGAGTAACAAAAGAACGGAATTTGGAGAATTTCGTACTGGCTATTTTTCTGAAAAGACTGGACATCACATAAAATGGAAGTCATTTGATGACTTGACAAAAATTAAATGAACTTTCGGAAATGTTTAGAAATGAAAATTGTCTTAATTAAGTTTAATTAATTGAAAGTGTCTGTGGTCACCTTTGATTTTCCAATCATGAAAGTCGCAAAGTAACTCGAAACTTACAACATACGGGATTTTCAATAAGTCCAAGACAGTTGACCCTTTAGAGTGGGTAATTTGTAATTTAAAGAAGTAATTGACTGATCTGGATGAACAGTATCGATTTCTTTAAGATCACTTGCACCAAAAGTTTCAAAACAACTTGACTAATAAGATTATGTGAGATTCTTGTTACAGATGTTCCGTGAATTTCTTTAAATTAAAGAGACACATTACGGGGTAATTATTGCAACACCTTGCACGACGATAACATTACATTCACGTGATATCATAAAACGAATACTGTACTTGCTTATTGATATTTATGACATTGGTTGAATTATTGCCATTTAAGGTCATGCAGGAAAAGGTCAAAGAGATTCTGTTTCAAAACAACATAAACTTAATTATGTGTTCAATATTTAATAAATTTATTGTTGTGTAATGAAAATAATCTTATCCGAAAGTGGAATCTTAGCTAACGCTTTATGTATTCAGCCTAGCTTCGACGTTTGTTGTTTTTTATCCTTTTATCAGACGTGCATTGTCGAAATAAACCACTGTGGAATAAATTTTCCTCTAGACTATTTCGGCAGTGCTGAAATATAGCTGTCACGCGTGGCTGAGAATGGTCATATTACTCGGAATCAACTATAAAGTAATCATTTTTAGTAAAATCGAATCAGATTCAACAAAACAAACAATTTTATACCAAGATGTAATATATTTTTAACACATAATGCAACTCAAAAAGCAAAAAAACATTATTTACAAATATTAAGTGCGCGTACTCGTGACGTCATTATTAACACGTCATACGACACAATGCATGTTCTTTCACGCTAAAGCTGCAGTTGTTTAGTGTGTTTTTTTCATTATTTCTTAAAAATCGGGGACGTAGAGGTATGATACACAGAAAAACAGGTTAGTTACTGATCGTTTTGTAATGTATTAGGCTCGGCACGATTAAAATAATGAAACAATGTTTGCTTAAAATAACTTTGGGATTTTCCATGTAGTTCGATTTTCCTATTCTATTTTTAAAGAAAAAATTTACGACTAAGAAAATTGATGGGATAAATCGAATACTAGGTCGGTGCCGAATAAAGCCAAGGCTCGTGGTTCAGATTTTCTAAGCCTCGCAAAATAAACTTTGCTTTATTCGGCACCGACCTAGAATTCTCTATATAGATAAAAAGACGCACTCAATTGCCGCCTTACGCTGGAGAAATATTTAAAAAAAACAAAAAAACAACATGAACGTGACATGCCCCAAAACGCATAGTATACCGAATTTTATACTAAAACGTGAAAACAATAAACGGCGTTTGCGGAATTGATTTTCACATCATCGTTTAAAAAATCCCGCATGTATCTTTTTTGAAAATGTTGAAGTGCAGTCCAATAAACGTTAACCGGTAATTTTTCAATCTATCTTGGACGTTTGTTGTTTCAAAAATGAAAAGACACGCTTTGTTGTCGTCCCATTTCGATGAAATAAATAAATAAATCCAAAGAAACTGGTCGACGTGAGGTTTTAAGTATCTAACCACGATGTTTACATAGAATGCAATTGTATATCGATATTTAGACAGCATAATCAAATACGTAGATGTTAAACAAGATATCGCCATAAATGTGTAACAGATATAAGGCAAAATACCATATTCAGTATCGTATCGGAATGATTTTCCGAATGGTCTGCAAATATGATTTGCATTATATCATAAGAACCCGTTAATATGTATATTATAACTATTCATTTTGAGGCGTTTTTTAAACGTTATAAAAGCATTTATTCGTTGATATATATGATCCAGAACATTTCATTTCCCTTATACAATTATAAAAAAGTGTCTGGTGATAAATGTATTGAAACGAGCGTGTTATTTTTTAAACATTCAAATGTAAAAGAACACAGGTTACGCAATAGAATGTCGAATGGTTGACGATTAAAGATGGGGGGTTGGCTGTTCTTAACTCGAGCATGAGAACGTACGTGCATGATAGCTGCATGTATAGCTCTTGGCTCTTTGGTTGTAAACTTTTTATTTCTTAAATCATAAACGTTTTTGCCTTCTGTCTTAATACTGCATGCTTAAAAATCACAATCAAAGGGAAGCAACCATAGAAGAGCAAAACTCACACGGTTTGCACAGATTAGCATGAGCTCGTTTTCATTAACGTCATTCCAACGACTAGGTAACTCGTTTCGACCAAAGGTGGTTAGCGTGTGGCTATGATATCAATTAGTGAAAACATCATTTTGAATGATAATTTATCATATTATAACGAAAAATCAACTTTTCTGAAGAAAAAATAACTATCAAATATATATGTTATATATATATATATATATATATATATATATATATATATATATATATATATATATATATATATATATATTTCATTGTGATTTTTTTTTCAGAAAAGTTGCTTTTTCGTTGTAATATGATAAATTATAATTCAAAATGATGTGTTCAATAATTAATATCATAGCCACGCGCTAACCACTTGTGGTTTCGACGACATAGTTAGTCTTTCAATGCAATTTAATAAATCGTGAGAACGACTTAATACAAAAGCACATGTCACTTACAAGCGCATACGTAGTATGACATATTGGAAATTTTTAAAATATAATGAAACTCCTCAAGAGAAACGTAAGTGACGGTCACGAGATAAATAATAACAAATCAGTAAAAGCGCACAGTTTGGAAAGCTTTTGAAATCGCTACTCTAACTGATTCAAGGGGCCGTCCAAAAGATAAAGCGTCGTTTCGACGCGATTCCATTCGATATTTTGGGAAACTACGAGGATTGCTTATATAGCTAAACAATACATCCGCAATAAATATGAGCGAGGATTGTCGAGTGGTCTAGGCGTGAGGCTTTTTACTCCAGGAATCTAGGGGTCAGTGGTTCGAGCCCTGTTGAGGGTTACTTTTTTTCCTTTAAAAAAAATTGTATTCTTGTTTTTTTACTGGAGATTTATATCTCAAATGTTTAAACTTATCAATATAAAGCATTTAATGACAAGCTTCAATACATGCCAAAATTTGTTGGACGGCCCCTTTAACATTGTCCGAAATTATGCCAGCCTCCCTTGAGTAAACCGTTTGAAACCACAAGTGATTAGCGCGTGGCTATGATATTAATAAGAAAAACATCATTTTGAATGAGAAATAATTAAATTATAGCAAAAAATCAACTTCTCTGCAAAAAATTCATTAGCAAATATATATGTGGGTAAATATATTAAGATTTTTATTGATTTAGTATGTGTATGCATTATAATAAACAACGGGTAACTAAAATTGCGTCACAACGGATAGTCGATCATTGAGTCATTGCCATCGAGCGCCTGTAGCAATAACGAATATAACAAACATGTTGTCGGGTGCATCGCAGAAAGAGACCACGATTACCAAAAGAACACCTCAGTTTGCTCTCTGGCGGCGAGAACTGTGTGTGTGACCATACCACGTGGACCGTGACGTCATTTTGGCTAGAACGCCAAGTAGAAAATTGTAAAGATTGCCTCCGCTAAGAAACTTCAAATCCACGTTACAAGTATCTCATTTTTTACTCTATTTTGACGAAATGAAGCGCAGGCAATAGGTAAAGTTGAGCACTATTCCCGGTTATATAAATATTTAATACCAGATGCGTAGTTTAGTCTATCATTCGAGGCAAATTCCTAGTGTTTACGTTACAATGCACGCAAGCACGACAATCACATTTTAAATCTTCCAAAATATCTATTTTATATTCCTTTTTGTGCAATAATATATGCGGACGTGAATAATTCCATAAAAATGTGTTATGTCCGAAAAAATATCTTAAAACACCATCTAATGACATTTCTAATGAACACCAACAATTTGGCTTACACGACAAGCAACGAAATTAAAGGCAAGAACGACAAGTCGATATTCAGCTAGAACGACTAGTATTTATAAGTGTAGAATTGGTAACTTCTATTTTGTTAAATAATATATCTCAATTAATTTAAATCTGTGTTTTTCCCTTGAATATTTCGTGTCTATTTACTGTCTTATGAGAGTCTGTGCCCTGTCCTGTGTGCGTTCAGCCATGTATAATGTATATAAAGGAACGTTTTTAAGATTTCAAAACAAGTTGTTTTCATATACAGAAAACATGTTGACTATATATTTGGAACAATCGCAAAAGTGTCAAATTAAAATATGCCGACCAACCTATTATTTTGTGTAATGTAAATAAAAAAGTTAAAACATTAAATGAACAAAAACAAGAATATTGTTAACACATTCATATTTGAACTACATGTATAATAAGAACTTGATTGTTTCGTTTTCTAACAATATTTATTTTTCCTTTGTAGGAATAATGAGACCAAAAACCAACACTCAAACTCGGAAAGCAAAGCAAGCGTACCCAGACGAGACGTCAGCAACACGAATGCCCAACGTGGATGTAATCTTGAATCAAAACCAAAAATGAAATATTCAATAAAGTAAAATATGAGTGCAAAAACACACATAATGTTAACTTATCACACAGTCCCAGTGGAAATGCTGTTGCTAGGTGAACATTTGGAGTACGGTGAGATAGTTCGAGAAGAAGCGAGAGCAAGTTGTACCTACTTATAGACTTGGGTTCGACATGAAAGAAATTTGTGTCTTGTTCTGTGAAATCTGGGCTTAATGCATGTGCGTAAAGTGTCGTCCCTGATTAGCCTGTGCAGTCCGCACAGGCTAATCAGGGACGACACTTTCCGCCTAATCTAGATTTTTTGCTAAAAAGAGACTTCATTTAAACGAAAAATGTCATAAAAGCGGAAAGTGTCGTCCCTGCTTAGCCTGTGCGGACTGCACAGGCTAATCTGGGACGACACTTTTCGCACATGCATTAAGCCCAATTTTCTCAGAATAAGACACATTTAATCAGATACCCCTTTCTGTAGAATTCCTTGTTTTAGAGGGATTGCAAACAAGTAGCTTAACTTGAAATAAAACAGACATTTAAATATATATTTATTCATGTGCATAACGTGTGTTTTAATTTGTCCAGTATTTAATGTAATAGAAGTGCTGAATATTTACTTCAGTCCAATAAATGTTAATGTAATGTGCTTCTTGTCGCTTTTGTAAATCCGATCAAAATTGCTTGCAAATAATTAATTAAAGTTTTGACCATCATTGAGTCAAACGTTGTTTGTATAACTCTTAAAATGTTCCTAAACTATAAAATATTCCAACTGCCAATGACAAAAGATAATACTTCATTTCATATATCGTGTGACAGAGATAATTGAGAAATTTGGGATGAAAGTTATGTTAAATATGACACAAATGCTCATTTGACTTTGTTGTTTTTTTCGTGTGATTTGCTCCATGAAGTAAAACGAAAAACGAAGATTTGCTCCCTCTTGGTGAGAACCAATTACACGGATTTACATACATTTTGAACCGATTTGTTTTGTTTTCATTCATTTTCTTTCAGAAATGAACACAACGCAGTGTATGCTGTATTATTTTGTTATTAATGAAACAATATTAAAGGGATCTTTTCACGTTTTGGTAAATAGACAAAATTGAAAAAAGTTGTTTCAGATTCGCAAATTTTCGTTTTAGTTATGATATTTGTGCCGAAACAGTAATACTGAACATTTACAATGGTCTAATATAGCAATTATATGCATCTTTTGACGATTTAAAAACATGAAAATTATAAAGCATTGCGACGCGAAACGATTGAATAATTTAGAGAGTTCTAATGTTGTCGTTTAATTTTTTGAAACTACGAAGATTGCTTATATAAAGAATAAAATACGTACCGTTTGTATACTTGGCAGGATGGTCGAGCGGTCTATTTGGTTTTTACTCCAGGACTCCGGGGTTCACTGGTTCGAGTTCTGCTGTGGGCTATTTTTTTCCTTTTTTAATTTTATTTTTGATTTTTTCTGTAGCTTTTTAGATCCAACGTTTACATTTATCAATATAAAGCATTTAATAACAAACTTCAAAACATGCCAAAATCTGTGAAAAGGCCCCTTTAAATTAAACCGTTAAATCACACGTAAATCACAATCTAAATCACTATTGCTATAATATAAGTGTAGCGCTAACAAAAAATAAAATACAATAAAAATACGCAACAAGTAAACATCGTGGTATAAACAGATAAGATTCAAATGTTAATTATGAATGAGATTTGATGATAAAGCTATTATCACAACTATTCAATCACGGGTAAAACACAAATAAATCACAGACAGGTGATACCACGTTATACACGTCTTTCGTTTTTTTGCCCGTAGTGACAAAGTGAGCTGATATTTGTGTAGGGGGCTTTGCACACTCTGCAGACACGTGTTTTGTCTTCACTATGTGTTTTCAGATGTTCTCGCATATGCGCCCGAGTACTTGTAACGTGCTCACATATCTCACACTCTGGATATCTCTCGAAAGCGCTATATGACTATGACCCGGGTCTCTGTTATTGTCGTACAGATGGAAATGCAGCCCCGCAACAGTTAAAGGGTAACATCCCAACGTGTGATCTTTCATGAAAAACCGAATTGCGTCTGTGCTTATATCCTCTGGCGCATATAGCACATATATATCGCGCTTCTGCCGTCATGCTGTTAAACCAAATACATATGCATTCTTTATTCTGTATTCACCGTCCTGTCACCATTAGAGTATTTTAATCATATACATGTAATGTATGTGTCACGTGTGTTACCGTTTCAAATATGTCATCCTCTTAAACATACATAATTACAAGACAACGGGTATTACTAAATCTACATGTTAAAGCAATTAAAATCAACGTTTACAACACAACAGTACAGTTTAATCCTTGCAATGGCCTAAACAGTTTGAGAGAACATGGACGTACATAACCAACAGTAGGATGACTCGAAAGCCAACTTAACTGCAACTCCGATCGTTGTATCACTTGTTATGAATCTATGTGTGCATTGAGTATTGTTTTATCAAAACGTATATAAATATGCTACTAACCAAATGTTACTAATATAATCCTAACAAGTGCAAATATAAGTCAGCATCTTTCACTAAAGTATACAACGATCAAAGAAACATGTGTTTATATGTTGCTTCAAATGTGCAATTTTATATCAAACAGTTCGTTTTAACGATAGTGGAGTTATTGTTGACTGTTCGTCGAAATCAACAGATTAAATTGAAACCAGACTAAATAAGGGTGTGTCAGACAGTCGTCAGATTAAGTTGGAACTTTTTTCAGACAAATAGTCTCTCTATCAGATTCCGAGGATTGATATTTTGTAAAAGTTTCACTTTTTATAGCACTTTTGTAAGACAACATCGAAGCTATTTAATTGTATTTGTTGTGTTTTATGTGCCGGATCAAGAAAATGTTTTGAAATTCTAATTAAATTTTTGTTTATTAACTCGACAATAACATCGCTTCAGAAACATAGTTTATAACAACTGGTCGTTCAACCGAATATCGACTTGTCGTGCTTGCCTTGAATCTATTTGCTTGTCGTGTTAGCCAAATTGTTGGTGTACATTGGAAATGTCATTAGATGGTGTTTTAAGATATTTTTTCGGACAAAACACATTTTTATGGAATTATTCCCGTCGACATATATTAGTACACTGCAAAAATGAATATAAAACGGATATTTTGAAAGATTTAAAATGTGCTTGTCGTGCTTGCGCGCATTGTTACGTAAAAACTAAATTTATATAACCGGGAATAGTGCTCAATTTTACCCATAGCCAGCGCTATATTTCGTCAAAATAGAGTAAAAAATAAGATATTTGTAACGTGGATTTGAAAAGAGGAGGCCCATTAACTATGGGCTTCCCTCCTTTGGATTTGAAGTTTCTTAGCGGAGTCAAATGTTTACAATTTTCTGCTTCGCGTGCCAGCAAAAATGACGTCACGGACCACGTGGTATGGCCACACTGTGTTAAGTAAACTCGCGGTTCATTTTCCTGGGTACGGTGGTATGAGGTGACATTCACTTCTCTTTTTTCGGCGTAAGCTGTATTAAGCCAGCTTTTCACCCTGACTTGACCTTTGTAAGTGTCCAATAATACTCAAATAAAATTTCCCGCGGCTAGGTACGAATGAATACTCTTCATTTATTCCATTGGCTGATTTGAGTATAACACCAGAACATTGGAAACTTGTCCGCGTCTTTGTAACACTGTTTTACTGCATGAAACAATTTTATCTCTAATGAAAAGGCCCAATAGATAGAACAGTTTTACAATCAATTTTCGACATAGATACAGTTTGTGCGTTCACCTTTTATTTTCAGAGAATTACCAGCGCAAAAGCGTTTAACTAAAGGCTATGTTGTCATATTTAGTACTTACTTGCTTTGCATTACAACCCTCGAGGTTTCGAGTCAATACGCGGCTATTTTGTGAAAGTCAGAGTTTATATACAGTTCATCACCGGAGTTCGCAAAAGGGGTTGCGATCATTGTGTCTTACTGACAATAACGTAGTGACTGTAATGCATTGCATTCCAATCCGCAAGGTATCAAGGTCAGTTTGCGGTCAGTTGCAGAAATCTTTATATAAACGCCGTCTCGTAAACTTTGTGCACTTGAAGTCTGTTTTGATCAGAAAGATACTAAATAAAGATATTCGGCGATATTATTGTGGTATGTCAATCATCGATTTTTAATATGGTTTCAACATTTGCACCAGTTTATTAAGCATGACCACAATAATTCGCTATACTATAATTATGCAATTAAATAAGATTCGAGTATTGCCGGCTGACCTATATGCACTCGTTTATTTTCATGTTTCTTGTGTTTTTCTATTCTGTAAATATAGATATCTGAGTAATAATATCACATAAAGCAAAATAAGCCACGAAATCTGGCGCAACACCCCGTAATTGATTTGCTTATGATGTAGCTAAGAACTAAGAACTGCAAAAGCAGCAGTAGCAGTAGTAGTAGTAGTAGGAGGAGGAGGAGCAGTAACAGCAGTAGCGATAGTAGTAATAGTAGTAGTAGTAGTAGTAGTAGTAGTAGTAGAAGTAGTAGTAGTAATAGTAGTAGTAGTAGCAGTAGTAGTAGTAGTAGTAGTAGTAGTAGTAGTAGTAGTAGTAGTAGTAGTAGTAGTAGTAGTAGTAGTAGTAGTAGTAGTAGTAGTAGCTGCAGCAACAACAATAGCAGCAGTAGAAGTAGTAGTAATAGTAGTACCAATAGTAGTATGTTATGTAATATCAGAGCCTTGCTTTTGGGACGTTTTCATTGGCCGATTAATTTGAGGGAGCAAGATAGTATTTGATTGGCTGACTAACTCGTGGCCAGCAGTTAGCTAAGTCGGGATCTCGAGATCTCGAAATTCTCTCCTCTTTTGTTGAATGCACCCTTCCTTTATTTACTGCACCGCTCTTTTTTAATTGCACTCCTCTTTTATTTAGTTTTGCACTCCTCTTTTTTCTATCTCGTGGCCACGACATAGCAATCTCGAGATCCCGACTTAGCTAACTCGTGGCCACGAGATAGAAAAAAGAGGAGTGCAATTTAAAAAAAGAGGAGTGAATGTCACCTCTATGCATCTCGAGATCCCGACTTAGCTAACTCGTGGCCACGAGATAGAAAAAAAGAGGAGTGCAATTTAAACAAAAAATAGGAGTGAATGTCACCTCTATGCCACCGTACCTGGGTGTGTGCTTAGTATTAAGCAAACTGCCATCATGATTGAAGAAACGATGGTAAGTTACAGGAAAATTCTAGACAGATGCGGACGCGCTAGAGGTTCCGTGCAACTGCAGTGAAACTGTTCATGGACCAATTGAGATTCCATTATGCATCAGGCCCGTAGACAGGGTTTCGAACAGGGGGTGCGAATTTTCCCATAAACGGTTGTTATTGGGCGACGAAGTGGCGAAGGGGTAGGTGCGGAAGGGGATGTCCCAATCCTGCAATCGGGGGGGGGGGGGCGGTGGTTTAGGAGGTCCTCTCCATAGAGCATTTTTAAATAAAAAGTTAAATCCTGCATGCTGGTGACTTTTTATCTGTATTTAAGCCCAAGTCTCACTATTTCCGGTCCATCCCGGCTTGCTAACGCCGGTCGACCGGCGAGAACCGGGATGATTCGTAGATTTTTTTTTAACGCGGTCACACTATTTCCCGACGCCGCCCCGGTTTAAGCCGGTCAACAGCCCAGCAGAGTCCCGGTCAACCCGGGGGGGGGGGGGAGGAAGTATCCCGTTGAAGCCCTGGCAGTGCCCCGGTTGTCGCCGGTAATGCCCCGGTGAAAGCCGGCAGAGCCCCGGAAGCGTCCCGACAGAGCCTCGGTATACCGTAACTCCGCCGGCACTCACCGGGGCTATACCGGCATCAGACCCCGGCAGAGCTACGGCATCGCCCCGGTTTAACCCCGGACGTCGCCGGTAATGCCCCGGCGGAGTCCCGGTGAATGCCGGATGGCGTCCTGGCAGAGCGCCGGTTTACTTATGCACCGTAGCTATACCGAGACTCTGCCGGCATTCACCGGGGCGTTGCCGTAGCTCTTCCGGGGTCTGTATTGGCCCCGGTGAAGCTACAGTGCCGTCCCGGTTGTTCTCGATGCCGTCCCGGTTGTTCCCGTTGCCATGCCGGTCGTTGCCGGTCCTTCCCGTTGACTCCCGGAGGCATTAAACATTTTTATACTTTCCCGGTGGAAACCCGGTTTTCCCCAATTCATACCGGTGGAGCCCCGGCTCATCCCGGTAGAGCCACAGTTCATACCGGTAGATGCCGGATCACGCCCCGGGGCTCCGCAGGCACCATAGTGGTCTGGGCCTTTAGAGACTGAATTTAAAGAGCATTTTTATATGAAATTTTACTTTCATTTAACATGTTCAGTGACTTATCAACATTAATATGATTTCTTTCTCCCCCCCCCCGGTCTAACTAAAATGCCGTCGCGTGAAAATCTTGTTGTCGACCGGGCGAAAGTAACCAGGTGCATCTCTGCTACATTCCCTACGTTTCTTTGTGTTTATATATATATATATGTACTTTATATGTGCTCACGTGCGATGAGCTTCGGATAACGCATAGGGCGTGAAAAGGTTGCGTTGGAGACGCTGTGCATATTGGAATAAATAGACAAACCCGTGTGTAACACATACATGCACATGCTTCCAAATTAAATGGCAACATCCGATCCCTACGGCAACGCCCCAGTGGAGCCCCGGTGAATGCCGGCAGAGTCCCTTTATAGCTACGTTACATAAGTAAACCGGTGCTCTGAAGGTGCCGTCCCGGTTGTTCCCGGTGCAGTCCCGGTTGTTTCCAGTGCCAAGCTGGTCATTGTCCGTCCTTCCCGGTAACTCCTGGTTCATCCCGGAGGAATTATACATTTGAATACTTTCCCGGTGGAGCCCCGGTTGTCCCCGGTTAGACCGGGGCGTTGCCGCAGCTCTGCCGGGGTCTGATGCCGGTATAGCCCCGGTGAGTGCCGGCGTAGTGACAGTATACCGGGGCTTTGCCGGCTTTCACAGGGTTCAACCTTTTCGTTTGGATGTTCATGCGCACAGTGAAGCAAGGCATCTTTTGCACTGGGAAATGGCAGTCTGCAGTAACTGCATGTTATATATCCTGAAATGGATACAGAAACTTCGTTGAGCAACCTATACATTATATTTGTACTTCGTTGCGCAACCAATACATACTCTGTGCGAAACCTATACATAAAGCTACTTGTAATTTCCTTCGAAACAAAGCATTTGAATAATTAAAATACATGTTCGTATCCTGTTTTGTACTTTAAAATGTGTAATGTACACCGAATAAACGTATAAACGTAACATGTAGTTTTATTTGATTTAAGTTACCGTAATTGGCTATTTTTACAGAATAACCACCTTATGCATTGCTTCAAATAAAAATATTTCGATTTTAGCTCAAAATAAACCTGAAGGTTGCAACTACGCGCATTTGTTATTGAAAATAAGTACCTACCATTACTGGATGTTCCGTTCTCTAATCAATAGACACCAGAAAATATGAACCTCGCCTGATTAAGTAGTGTATTTACACAATGTTTTCGTAGTAAAACATATACCCGACGTCGTAGCGAAACGGACTACGCTTTGACCTCGTCAGCCCCCAGTGGATCCAGTCAATGTAATGGCATCGGTGTGACGGGGAAAACCCATACAGTTGCAGGTCGTTCGTGTCACCGTGTTAAACATAGCCAGGTTGCAAATCTACCTACGATTTTCGTCCTTTGTCTTAAGGTTAAGCGCTACCTCAATATAACAAGTTATGACGGATTCTTCAATATTTTCTAACTCGTTCTACGTTGTGCACAGACAAATATTTGCAGTGGTTTTCAGTTGTGCATTTAGAAAAACGTGTTTAAATTTGTGCATCAAACGTCATTTCTTGGATTAAGCAGCACGTACATGGCATAATTCTGCCAATTTAGGGATTTGCCCCCTTTTAGGAAAGGGGTGTCCCGCTGAGACTTCCGAAATGTGACCCATTTTTATACCGGAACTCTGATAAAGTAGACCCATTTTGATACATTATTTCTGAAAAAGCATAGCCATTTGTATACGATACCATTGAGAAAGTGGACCCATTTCAATACACGAACTTTGAAAAACTGGACCCATTTAAATACTAGAATTTGATAAAGTGGACACATTTCATACTAGAATTTTAATCTCATTCATATCAATACAGTATACTTATTGAATTTGCTATTATATCTTTCCCACTTCTGAAATTTACTTTTTGATACCCATTTATCTACAAGAATGACATTTATCATACCCATTTTGATACTGATACTTTCAAATCTATATGCAGTTATATACGAGCAATGTCTGATTTCAATACCCATATCTATACTTAGATGATCAAAACCACACCCATATCTATAATTTTAGTCGAAAAACACACCCCATAAAATTGGCACACCCCTATATACCCGTATATAGGAAGTTATCCCCCCCGGGGATTTGCCTCGTTGTGCCTCATCATGGCTATGGCGCTGTTATAATACATGGTTAACGCGTTTTGATTTCTACCATGAATATCAATAAGGAAGCATTTTTGCGGGAAACATGCTGTTTTTAAATTACGTCATTATTTCATAGTACGTCATCATTTAACCAGTTGTGACGTCATATTTGAACGCAAATAATATTCTTAACAAAACATCTTTGATATTGCTAAACAAGTGCTTAAGGCAGCTGAGAAAATGGTATACAAACATTGGATATGCGTGTTGTGGGCTTCAGTACTGCTTTTATGCTTAAGCATCGATGCAGTTCCGCTTAATTCGCAGGAAAATGAGCAGTTCACAGACTTCAATGAACAAAAGTTGATGGATGCTGTCAATGGATTGCTGAACGCAAAACGGGACGTTCCAGACGATGAAGAGCAGAACATGATGATCGGCGAAGCTGATCAATCATCTGTCGATAATGGCGACGTTTCTGACAAAGAAGTAAAGAGATCAGTTAACCCTATTGAAACCATTGGCGACGATGAGGGTAAAGCCCTTGGCGGTGATGAGCTAGTTGAACGTGATGTAGATGCTGATAAAATGGCCAAACGCGACACTTTAGCCCCAAACGTCGATGATGAAGACGCTGAAGAAGATGACTTTGCAGATACAATGGGCAAACGTGACATATTAGCCGCCGATGATGACGCTGAAGACGATGATGATGTGGACAGTGAGTTCGGAAGGCGTGACGCGGAATTTAGTGACGATGACTTAGATCTTGCAGATGATGAGGCCATCGAAAAGCGTGATGTTGACGACATTTCAAACGCTAACGGAATTAACTTTGAGGCCTCCAACGCCGAGCACCGAGTACGCCGCGAGGGAGAGCCAGCCTCAGCTGACAAGAAGAGCCCAAGGTCACCAAATGGTAATATATTTGAATTTTAATAGTTTGATCACCCTAACTATGTTAAAATTTGTCAAACTATAAGTGTTTTCTTACAAATAATCAAGGAATCCGAATGAATCGATTGTTACGAAAAGCTGTGTGTGCAAGCCGACTTTTGTTTTGTGAATTTACCTCTAGAAGGCCGCTGCACACACTAAAAGTAATTACTGAGTATTTTAAAATTAAAAATGTTAAACGAAAAAAAAAAGCACGCTCAAGTACAATAAAGACAGGTTTTCACCTAGCTGGGCAAAAAACCACTTACACAAATGTTCAATAACAATAGGTTCAGATGAGATGTGCATATGCGTAAAATAGGCACAGAAAATAACTAATTACCCATGTGGCATGTATGCATAAATTATCGATACACAATTTAATTCGTTTATGATGTAGTGAATCAGTATCATTAATATTTTCAATTTTGAAGCTCATCTGAGAACTCAGAAGATAAGATTAGTTTCCTCTCATCTGAGTATTAAAAATGTACTCACAGTCACAAATTTCATCTATGAGATTCAGAAGATGCTGTACACATTCCTCTTTAAACTAGGGGGTCAGTCAGTCTCAAAACTAAAAAATAATTTTGTGAACACCACATTGAGAATCATGATTGACAAACAAATCTCAAAATATTGGAAAAATATCAAAGTTGAGTCATATTGACCACTTAATATGTTTACCATATGATTAAATTTGTCATCAAGTTGAACAAAATCTCTTTACATTGACTTTTGCAGATTTGAATGACTTCAATCTTGACAATGATGCAGAGGATGAAGATGATGCTGATGAAAAAGAGAAACGTGATACCGGAGATGGTAGGATCTGTAACATGTTTTTATAATAAACTTCAATTGTTTGTGTACAAACGTGTAATCTCAGTGTTTGTGGAATCTTGGAAAATCTGCCAGTCATTCGGACTGACTCACTTGAAATATTTTCCAGTCAGAGACTGAATCAGTTTCTGTGAGTCCGATTAAACTATAACAGGGAACAGAACAAAGGAGACTAGAGTACCTTTTAGATGTTTTATTGTTATGCTTTAATTTATCTATATGTTGCTTGCTTATTATCTAATTAAAATCATCATTGTATTAAAGAATTATTACTTCATCCCTTACACATTCAACAACTAAGGAAAAGATAGATCAAGGATCCCAAATGTTATATGGTATGGCTAGATGCAGCTTGAAAATTTGGACTAAAAAATAGCATTTTTTTAAAATTTTACAATCCAGACCAGGATATCCATTAATCAAATGCATGCAATTAGGGGTTTTAAGCACAGGTGATTCTATCTTTATAAAACATAAGTGGGGAAATGTCAATGCTGACATTGACACATATATATATAAATGTGCTCACATAAGTAAGTTGAGTTCCTACCTGTAACATGACTGTGGCATTCATATGTATTCAACAAGTTGATTCACTCTGTGAAGATGTGTTCCACAAGCTAATCACACATTAAAGAAAATTCAAAGTATTCTTGGAAAGACAAAAAAGACAAATCACAGTTTTGAAAAGACGTGCATGGATGATTCCAATTCATTGGGAAGTGTCAGTTATGTTCCTAAAAATAAAATAAACAAGAAATATCTTTAAAAAGATATACAGCGTTGATTGTGGTTGAAGTTGGTGAAAGGTAAAGAGTTCAATGAATGAGATCAAAGATAGCGAATGTCATTTTCTGTGCAGTTCTTAGCTGCATCACACACAGTACAGGATGTTACGCGGAGTTATTTTACATTATTAAATATTGCTTGTCATAAACCTATAGATACAAAACAGAAAACCAAAACAAGAATGGAAGTGAAATAAAAACATATGAATCAACCGGCCACATGCGAATTATTCGTACATATTTGATATATTTATATGCGCGTTCTTCGAACAAACCTGTTTTAATGGTTTGTCGGGCATTTCTATTTGATTCGATTATTAACAGTATCGAGAATCATCACGCTCATTCTTAATACATTAGTCAATATGGTGGAATAATTCTTGTTAAATTAAACAAAAATAATATTTATCATGGTATTGTTGAAAACACATTAAGAATCTATTAATGACATACCATAATTATATAGCCGAAATTAGGCTATGTTCCCAATCCCAAAAAGTATACTTTTTTCCCAAAATGTGGCAAAAAATTCCCAATTTCCAAAAAAAAAAAAAATTTAATTTTTTTTTTTTTAGAAAGAAGTGTCTTATGCCTATTTTATCTCAATTTTAATTCAATTACATCTAACAAAGTATTTTATGATTTTGTTCTTTTAATTTTAATGATTATAAAGTGTTATATCAAATTTAGTATTTCCCTAATTAGTGGACTTTTCGTGTGGAAAAGAGGCTAATGAATTAATTTTCCCAATTTCATGAAAATGCCGATAAAATTCCCAATTCCAAAGCCATGGGCTATCTTCCCAAAAAGTGGAAAAAAAAACCTGGAATATATTCATTTAACATATTTCTGGTCTTAAGAAAATTTTAGTTCACCTAGTTCATGCAATAGCGTTTATATTATACATGTATAACGATTATTTTACTGCCAGTGAACTCAGGTCAGCACATAAGGTAGTCGTGAAGACGCAGCGATGACCTGTAATTAAACTCTGACATTCAAACACACTGGCCGCGAACTGACCCTGATACAATTCGGGTTGAAATGCAATGCATTAAAGTGAGGCCACGCTTCCACTGCTTTTTATATTTTTACATGATAACATGTTGACAGGAATATGGAAGTAAGTACTTAATATGAGAACATAGCCTGTAAGTACAAACGCTCTTGCGCTGGCAATCCTCTGAAAATAAAAGGTGCACCCACAAACTGTATTGATGTCGCGAGATGAGTGTAAAACTGTTCTATCTATTAAGCCTTTTCATTAGAGATAAAATTGTTTCATGCAGTAAAACAGTGTTACAAAGACGCAGACATGTTTCCAATGTTCTGGTGGTATACTCAAATCAGCCAATAGAATAAATGAAGTGTATTCATTCGTGTCTAGCTGCGGGAAATTTTATTGGACACTTACAAAGGTCAGGTAAGGTCAAGAGTGACGTTAAACAGCTACGCCGAAAAACTGTTGTATGTTTTGTAATAATGATAATAATTTAAATCAATTTAATTAACAGGGCTGAGACTCCCTGCCTATTGCAAAAGAAGACAAATGAGACTTTTAAAAGCGATTAAATATTCATATTGGCAAAAGTTATTGGCAATTTAACCTTTTTTGATTACTCTTGTATTAGAAAACATCTTATTTAAGGTTCATGTTCATGTCCAAACTGTATTTGTCATTTAAAACACTGAAAATATGGCTTACATTAAGGTATCAAGGTAATATAAACATGTCATGGCAGAGGAATGCCCTTAAAGGGCAATTAACCATAACTATGCATTATTGGTTAGATTACCATTTATTTAATGCTTTCCGGTGGTTTATAGAGAAATATCAGTGAATTAAAACTGATAATTTCACTGTTTCAAACAGTGAAAATTATCAGTGAGAATTATCGATAATTTTCATTGTTTACTGTGAAATGACGTCATTTTTTTGACGAAATGACGTCATTATCCCAGCAAAATTCGTTAGTTAAACTCTTGAAGATTGTATATAAACTGTGAAAAATGCATTAAATAAAAAGAAAATTTGTTGGATTCGGTGGATTATCGACTTTAATTCACTCGTGATCATAGAAAACATATATTTTCACTCGTGGCTGCGCCACTCGTGAAAATATTATTTTCTATGATCACTCGTGAATTAAAATCGATAATCCACCGGATCCAACAAATATCCTCTATGTAAACTGATAAAAAAATGGTTTCATCCAATAACATTTAAAATGATATCGTATACTGGAAGCATTATGGGTTGTATTTGTTATCACATTGTACATACCATTTCCCGGTAAAATATTGCAAAAATGTGAAGTTGTATTTTTTTTAAATGAGGAGACAAGAGTACAAAATGATACAATTATTGCCCATTAATCTATTGATTAATTTCACTATAATAATTTGCAAACACACATAACATGTCTGTCTTAAAATGTTCAGGCACTCATATTTTTTAAATATTTTTTGTTCCTAAATTTTCAGGATTTTTTTTAAATGACTGAAAACTGAGATTAATTACAGTAAGCTTTCCCAGCTGTTAAACAGAATACAGATGTCGATTTCACTCTGCAAAATATTGAATATATAATCCAGTACTGTATTTCTATTTTATAGTACAAATACTTAAATACCTGATTTAACAAGTGAGATTATGACAGTTACAGGCATTTGATGAAATTTTATTTTCCTGTTTGTATTATTTGCACAAATAATGAAAATAAATTGTGCTTCAGGTGATGATGCTGCTGCAGATGCTGAAGACAACATGTCATTCTACAGAAGAGCTCTTGGTTTGGATGAGGAGGATGCTGATGCTGCTGATGATGCAACTGAGGTTGATGCTGACAATGAGTCTCGCAAACGCCGCAGTGTGCCTGGTAGGCTAAGTTATACAGTTGATGCATGAATTTGATTGAACAATTTACTGTTGAAATGTTCATGTATTTCAAATCTGTTTGAGGGTAATTTTACTCTCTTTACTGTCACTGTTAACCAGCAAACCATGCGAAAGACGTCGGACCTCAGACATATCCGATAAAATTTGCTGAAGTCCAATTATATTTCCGAAATTGTAAGACCTTGTGTCCAACAATAAAAAACAATATATAAAACTTTGGTTCAAAATGAACATGACACTAGGAATATGTATAAAAAAAAACGGACTGTTTTACGTGCATTCAGGGCGCGAAATTAACTTTTTTTTCTACTTGCAAAACATTGCGAGCTGCTTTAATACCAACTCGCAAAATCAAAAACAGTCTCGCAAATTTTGCAGGAAACATAAAAAAGTTCGGACATTAATTTAGTACTATTAAAACAAAATAAAAAGTTCTTAACAAACACATTTTATTTCTGCAATCATACAAAGATATCAGTTCCTTGGACCATAAGGGCATTGTTTTCGAATATAAGTGTGTCGTGTTCACTCAGAAAACAAAGTTTAAGTGTCAGTTTGGGATATTTTTAATGGGTTTAAAACTTTTCAAATATTGAAAAAAATCAGCTATGATATCGTGTGTTGAGTGCGACGTCACCAAAATACAAATCAACGGTTAACTTTACTTCATCTTTCGTATTTTTTTCCGTCTGTAGGCAAAAAGAAACTAATTATGTTTGGCTTCGACGCCATGTCTGTTCAAGTTCAATGAACAAATGTGAATAGTCAACTGTTTCACGTTCTTTGTTCCAATACTATCCTCGTATCTGTACTATAAGTATACCAGTCTACATACAAGGTGTGCGCTTCCGCATACAGGTATTCAGACGTTCTATAAATTGACCTACGGTTTAGCGTTCATGACGTCGAGTGCATTTATATTACTAGTTTTTTTCCCACTATTTATGTACTCGCAAAAAAATACTAGTGGCTTAAAACTTAACTCGCAATCAGTATTTTTCACTGGCATTTTGCGAGTGTGCGAGTGTTAAGTTCGAGCCCTGGCATTTCACTTCGATAGAGTTTTTAACCCAAAATGAAAATGAATTCAAATAGCTATCTTTGCTGGTGACTTAACAAACCCCAAGCGCCATTCTTAAAATTATAGCAAGTAAAGTAATATATAACACGAATATTAATACGAAATAAACGCTAATCAGTTTCTTTCTGATATGGCTGGAAAGTGAACAGCATTCAAAAAAATAAACAAAGGTAACAAAGAGAATGCAACAGCGAATAGTACCTGTTTCGGAGCGGCTTCGCCATCTTGATAGTCACAATGAGAATACTAGTGTTTTATATTTCTGTTTAAAATTATTTGTAATGTATTCAATAAGTTTTCTTCATTTTTAACTGAAAGTTAAAACATATGTTTTCATACAGCGGGTTTAAATTAATTGTTATTTTATTCAGGGGTTTTTCTGCCTATTTTGGGAAAAGGAGTCTGACCAAATTGGGAATTTTTTATCGACAAAATTGTCCATTTTGGGAATTTTTGCTTTGATGAAACGGCTCATTTTGGGAAAACATTGTGAATTTATCATGCTTAAATAAGTCAGTGATTTAACAAATAAATGTGTTATTATTTGTTATTTAAACACATGCAATATTGGGCATGATCAACGTTTATTCAAGTACTGCAATTTTGTTTTTCAGTTACAGTAATTACACTCAGAGATAAGAACTGTACAGTAAAAAACTTATAGCAGATATTTGTTACCAAAACAAACACTGCTTAGTCACACAAGTTATAGCATAATTTTCTCTGCTTTCTGTTTTTGAAAGCATCAACACAACTCCTCCTATGTTTTGTTATTCAGATCTAGACCTTCAATGCAGGTAAGCATCAGATGAGTAAGTTTGGTTTGTGTGAATTTGCTGCGTAATGGGGAGCACAGCAGGTTCATGGTGCTGAATCCTCGCTCAACCACAGCAGTGCTTGTTGAAATGATACACAAGATGTGAAGTTGTATTTTTTTTAAATGAGGAGACAAGAGTACAAAATGATACAATTATTGCCCATTAATCTATTGATTAATTTCACTATAATAATTTGCAAACACACATAACATGTCTGTCTTAAAATGTTCAGGCACTCATATTTTTTTAATATTTTTTGTTCCTAAATTTTCAGGTATTTTTTTAAATGACTGAAAACTGAGATTAATTACAGTAAGCTTTCCCAGCTGTTAAACAGAATACAGATGTCGATTTCACTCTGCAAAATATTGAATATATAATCCAGTACTGTATTTCTATTTTATAGTACAAATACTTAAATACCTGATTTAACAAGTGAGATTATGACAGTTACAGGCATTTGATGAAATTTTATTTTCCTGTTTGTATTATTTGCACAAATAATGAAAATAAATTGTGCTTCAGGTGATGATGCTGCTGCAGATGCTGAAGACAACATGTCATTCTACAGAAGAGCTCTTGGTTTGGATGAGGAGGATGCTGATGCTGCTGATGATGCAACTGAGGTTGATGCTGACAATGAGTCTCGCAAACGCCGCAGTGTGCCTGGTAGGCTAAGTTATACAGTTAATGCATGAATTTGATTGAACAATTTACTGTTGAAATGTTCATGTATTTCAAATCTGTTTGAGGGTAATTTTACTCTCTTTACTGTCACTGTTAACCAGCAAACCATGCGAAAGACGTCGGACCTCAGACATATCCGATAAAATTTGCTGAAGTCCAATTATATTTCCGAAATTGTAAGACCTTGTGTCCAACAATAAAAAACAATATATAAAACTTTGGTTCAAAATGAACATGACACTAGGAATATGTATAAAAAAAACGGACTGTTTTACGTGCATTTCACTTCGATAGAGTTTTTAACCCAAAATGAAAATGAATTCAAATAGCTATCTTTGCTGGTGACTTAACAAACCCCAAGCGCCATTCTTAAAATTATAGCAAGTAAAGTAATATATAACACGAATATTAATATGAAATAAACGCTAATCAGTTTCTTTCTGATATGGCTGGAAAGTGAACAGCATTCAAAAAAATAAACAAAGGTAACAAAGAGAATGCAACAGCGAATAGTACCTGTTTCGGAGCGGCTTCGCCATCTTGATAGTCACAATGAGAATACTAGTGTTTTATATTTCTGTTTAAAATTATTTGTAATGTATTCAATAAGTTTTCTTCATTTTTAACTGAAAGTTAAAACATATGTTTTCATACAGCGGGTTTAAATTAATTGTTATTTTATTCAGGGGTTTTTCTGCCTATTTTGGGAAAAGGAGTCTGACCAAATTGAGAATTTTTTATCGACAAAATTGTCCATATTGGGAATTTTTGCTTTGATGAAACGGCTCATTTTGGGAAAACATTGTGAATTTATCATGCTTAAACAAGTCAGTGATTTAACAAATAAATGTGTTATTATTTGTTATTTAAACACATGCAATATTGGGCATGATCAACGTTTATTCAAGTACTGCAATTTTGTTTTTCAGTTACAGTAATTACACTCAGAGATAAGAACTGTACAGTAAAAAACTTATAGCAGATATTTGTTACCAAAACAAACACTGCTTAGTCACACAAGTTACAGCATAATTTTCTCTGCTTTCTGTTTTTGAAAGCATCAACACAACTCCTCCTATGTTTTGTTATTCAGATCTAGACCTTCAATGCAGGTAAGCATCAGATGAGTAAGTTTGGTTTGTGTGAATTTGCTGCGTAATGGGGAGCACAGCAGGTTCATGGTGCTGAATCCTCGCTCAACCACAGCAGTGCTTGTTGAAATGATACACATCAGCTGGACATTAATAATCTAATAATCATAAGTCATAAGACACTTATTTCTAAAAAAAAATTTTTTTTTCGAAATTGGGAATTTTTTTTATAATTTCGGTTTGGGATCGGGTCCGTTTGCTTTGGGAACGCCTCCGTTTTCCGGAGGCGCAGACAGTGCTGAAAAACCCCTGTTATTGTACTTAGAACTGTTAAATTATGTGAAAGTCATAGTAATAATAAACTCTCTAAATGGCATTTTCTTTTGTTTGGTCAAAGAAGAACGAGGTTCGGTAAAAGCTGCAGAGGTCCAGAAAATTTCATAAGTTATCAGACCTCATGACCTGTAAGATTTTTTTGTCTTTCGCATGGGGTGTCAACCATGTGCAATCTATCTCAAGAGGTTGCCAGGTCTGACATGAGCAGTGAAAATAGGGGTCCACTGTAAGGAAGACAGTGTATCATATGTTAAGAGTCCAGCTATATAAAATGGGGAAATAACTTTTTTTAAACATGGAAAGCGATTGTGTGATAATCTATGACTAATATAAATTATAATAAGGATTTGAATATGAAATTTCCAATCCATATGTCCATGCAAGATTGTTGTCTTGAGCATTTTCAAAAGATTCCTCAACGTTCAAGTCTAATAAAAAGATTGATAAAAATCTGACTGACAATCTCTGTCTCATACATGTACGTTTTTTGTCTGCAATGAGGAAAAAAATGGTTGTCACTTCTCCAGAGGGTGATGCTGATGGATGATTTCAGTATAACCTAGTTTACATTTTTTTCTTTCTCAAACTTCTTGTAAGTGGAGAAAATACAATTGATAAACAAAACAAAATAATGTTTATGGCACTTTCAATATATTCGGTGACCCAGACTATAACGTGTGTTATTTATAATATGAAATGTATTTGTACTTTTTATAGCTGCTCTGCTGATTGACGTTTGATGATAAGCAAAGGGTTCAAATAACGTGTTTTTTACCATTTGAAACCATTCATGTGTACATGCTTATAAAGAAATAGTGGTATTTCAGTCATTGAAATTCAGATTTAAATCTACAAGCAAGTCGGGTTAGTACTATGGGAATTTGAACAAGCCCAAGTCAGATTTTACTAGCCCAAACATTTTTGTTAAAATGCAGATAAACATAACATAACACATCCAAAGAAGCATTCATTTATTCAATCTTTAGAATACAATACAAAACTCTTATTAATTTTATCTTCATCCAAGTTAGCTTCCTCGTCATCTGAGCCAGCCTCTTTCGGATCCTGAAATAAAAAGAAATTAATTTCACACACGGATTTCAATCAAATCACAATTATAAATATATACATAAAGTTTAGGTAAAAAATTAGCAGAAATGTATCCCATATATCCATGTGAAAGAGAGAGCAAACCAAAACCACCAGAAAATATATAAGCAATTAAGTGCCAGGTTATTCTACAAAAAGCCAGTTGACAAATGCGTCAATCACAGTTACCTCAGATTCGCATTCCTCAACGACGTACTTGAATGACAACTGTTCGGCCATTACTCTCTGTGTCCCAAACGCAACGCAAAACATTTATTGACGATGCTGGAACAGCAGCGTCCAAGGTTTGATAACCAGTAAAAAAATTCTTCACAATGGCAACCTATGTAAAAGACCGAGCCAGTCCGATTGAGATAACTCAATTTTTCAGTTACTTCCCTTGGCATTCGCCACTGTGTAGGAGATTGCTCGTTGTTTTTCATTGATAACATTCTCCTAGCAGAGTTGTCGTTCGTGATGATAAAGGTAAATATTAATAGAACAGCATATCCTGGGAAAACAGATTTAATAAGTGTATCAGAACGTTAATTTCAAATTAGTAATTTTACATCCATTTTATTTTTATAGACCAATGAAACAACTATATATTTTCTCTATTTTGTTTGATATTTGTTCTCGATTTAGTAAATAAATTGCGAATAAAAACATGTAAAATTAACTTTTTACGTGATCACAAAACTAAAGAATGCGAACGATTTCGAACCCGCAAACTGTAAACGCTGCACTGCTATGATATATATAGATAAAACAACATTTCTTTGCGAAATGGTCCGTCCCGCTAGCGCAGTGGTAAGGGCGTTCGCTTTTTCACCTTTACGACACCGGTTCGATTCCCGCTCCCGGTGCAATGTTATATTTTGTATGTTTTGTGGTCACCATTCCTGACAGTTGTTTTTTTCCGGAAAATCTCACCCCCCGCAGCATTTGACCATATAAAAATTAAAAAGTATTTCAGTACAAAACAAATAGTTGAAATTGCAATATTTGTTCTCGATTTAGTAAATAAATTGCGAATAAAAACATGTAAAATTATCTTTTTACGTGATCACAAAACTAAAGAATGCGAACGATTTCGAACCTGCAAATTGTAAACGCTGCACTGCTATGATATATATAGATAAAACAACATTTCTTAGCGAAATTGTCCGTGCCGCTAGCGCAGTGGTAAGGACGTTCGCTTTTTCACCTTTACAACACCGATTCGATTCCCGCTCCCTGCGCAATGTTATATTTTGTATGTTTTGTGGTCACCATTCCTGACAGTTGTTTTTTTCCGGAAAATCTCATCCCCCGCAGCATTTGACCATATAAAAAATTAAAAAGTATTTCAGTACAAAACAAATAGCTGGAAATTGCAGCTATCATTCAAAATTCGTCCCAACTGTCGTCAATCTAATCTTATTGGGTAGGAGTGCTGGACACATTCTGGGTCCCAACATTATGCAGCCTCAGCGCGGACGTAACTCATTACCTTGGAAAAACACAAATACACACACTGGGTGAAGCCTAGGTGCGTATAGACTCAAACAAGGCTACAAACTCAAGTGCGGGCACAATCATTTAAAATTTACATATTGAATACGATATTCTAACAGAAATTACACAACCACCTAAGTGTACATACCATGTTTGATATTTCGTTCGATTGTTAGATTTCAGCATATACATGTATAAGGTCTTTCGCTATTAGTTAGCTTATCCATATGTTCGTGGGCGAACTCGGCTAGTCAAGTGCTCATACGATTGAGCTCACATGGTCCGGCTATGTGCTCATACCTACTTTCGAGAATCATCATGAATTTATTGCCATACTTAATGAACAAGAATGTGACCCGCCTCCCAGTTTCGCTCAATGGGTCAAGTTACCCACGGGTACTACTGCCCCGTACCCCTTAACTTTTTTTCGCACCAAAAATGTTTCGTACGCAAATTTTTTTTGTACCAAATTTTTTTTCATACCCAAAATTTTGGTACCCAAATTTTTTATCGTACCCAAATGTTCGTATCAACATACACAATTGTGGTGATATAGATAAACTTAAATTGATGTTTTATATCCATCCTCTTCAAAAGCATCGTCACACCAGTACTGCCAGTACTTTGATTTTAATAATAGTTATCCGGGAACCACAAAACCATGCGCTTTATGCGCAGTAATCCAATTATCGGCTGATTGCCCAGCACATGTGTGCAGTGTGTTAAAACATAAGCGACTGTTGATTTAAGCGGCTCAAAATTTTGTTTACAAATATTAAAAATGAAAGTGGAACTCGTTTTCTGTTTAATGAATTGTACAAGCACGTCGGGCTTGTAATAGTGGATTTCCTACAAGCCCGAAAGAAAAAATACTAGTTTTTTGCTGTCGGACTAGTGCGAATTTCGACGACTGGTATTTTGAATAATCTGTATCTGTAGTCTACATAAAGGCATAAAAATAATGCAATTCTGTGTTTTTAGTTATACTCATACATTTTGAATATTGTTGCACAATTTCAAAAATATATAACGCATTTTAAGTTGTGTTTTTCAACGCTTTGTCCCAGACCCTCTATGCACCTGAAAGCAACACACGGAACAGGATGTCATACAACGTTCACACATGCTTTAGACAAAACTTAATTTATAGTCAAAGTTGAAGTAATGCGCTAAGTGTTCAAGCTCCAGTACATAATATCATTGGACGAGTTTCAGTGTCATGCCCGTTTTGTCAAGTTGACATAACAACCAAAATAGGTGGCAGAAATACCCGAGGGGTTTACTGAAAATAAATCATTGTTTTTCAGTATCAAAATGTTTTTTGCCATTTTTATGTTCCTCACTATAGTAGTGGGGGACATATTGTTTTTGCCCTGTCTGTTGGTTGGTTGGTTGGTCTGTTGGTTGGTTGGTTGGTCTGTTTGCGCCAACTTTAACATTTTGCAATAACTTTTGCTATATTGAATATAGCAACTTGATATTTGGCATGCATGTGTATCTCATGGAGATGCACATTTTGAGTGGTGAAAGGTCAAGGTCATCCTTCAAGGTCAGAGGTCAAATATATGTGGCCAAAATCGCTCATTTTATGAATACTTTTGCAATTTTGAAGATAGCAACTTGATATTTGGCATGCATGTGTATCTCATGGAGCTGCACATTTTGAGTGGTGAAAGGTCAAGGTCAAGGTCATCCTTCAAGGTCAGAGGTCAAATATATGTGGCCCAAATCGCTTATTTTATAAATACTTTTGCAATATTGAAGATAGCAACTTGATATTTGGCATGCATGTGTATCTCATGGAGCTGCACATTTTGAGTGGTGAAAGGTCAAGGTCAAGGTCATCCTTCAAGGTCAGAGGTCAAATATATGTGGCCCAAATCGCTTATTTTATAAATACTTTTGCAATATTGAAGATAGCAACTTGATATTTGGCATGCATGTGTATCTCATGGAGCTGCACATTTTGAGTGGTGAAAGGTCATGGTCAAGGTCATCCTTTAAGGTCAGAGGTCAAATATATGTGGCCCAAATCGCTTATTTTATAAATACTTTTGCAATATTGAATATAGCAACTTGATATTTGGCATGCATGTGTATCTCATGGAGCTGCACATTTTGAGTGGTGAAAGGTCAAGGTCATCCTTCACAAGGTCAAGGTCATCCTTCAAAGTCAAACGTCATATAGGGGGACATTGTGTTTCACAAACGCATCTTGTTCTTGATGATTTTAATCGTTTTCCAATATATATTTTAATTTATAAAATAGTATATTTTGTTATAAAACAGCATTACTCCATTTGAAAGTCAAGTTGGCAATCTTGTTGTGTAATCTTTTGCAATTTAGAAGCAAGAGTTGTCTATGCAAAATAATGTGTATGGTACTGGACCCGTTGAAACCATCTCAACTAGTGCTTTTCACCTTCTTCTCAACTTTTTTAGATGATGAAAATGTCGAGGATGTGGAAAGTGATGATGATCTTGAACAGTATCTGAGTCAGTATGGCCGATTCATTCGCAGTCTTGGAGGTAAAAGTCATATTGGTTTGAAAATGTGCAATTTTCATTTTTCATAGACATTACAATATTGTTGCAAAAATGGTCAGAAATTAAGTCTTATGATTCATAATTATTATCTTTTCTGATACTTTAATGGTGTATGGGCTAGGATAAGTTTCATGGCAGGGTAATGTTGAACCTGCTATGATTGATTTTTCCAACTAAGGAGTAAAAAGAAGTTGTTTGTTTTCACTAACCCAACCTGCCCATCGTGGGGGCGTTCTTTAGATTTTGCCCATAGACACCAATTACTGGTTCTAGTGTCAGGAAACGGACTAAAGAGCATTTCAAATAAGCCTAAGGCTTTCTATGCAATCCAACTAAAATAAATAGGTTTAAACTAAAAACTTACCCGCTCATCTTTAATTGTTGTGCTGACTAAACCTTTTCTCCAGGCTTTGTTATTCTCCTCCAAATTTTTTTGGGAGGAAGCATATAGTAGCCGCTTCGTCTGTCCGTGCGTGTGTCCGTCCGTCCGTGCACAATTTTTGTCCGGGCTATTTCTCAGCAATTTATGACCAGAGTTCAATTAAACTTTCTGGGAAGCTTCACTACCAAGAGGAGATGTGCATATTATCAGCCGGTTCTGGTCGGATGATTTTTCACAGAGTTATGGCTCTTTGAAATTTTCCATTAACTGTACATATAGTGCAATTCTTGTCCGGGCTATTTCTCAGCAACTAATGACTGGAATTCAATGAAACTTTATGGGAAGCTTCACTACCAAGAGGAAATGTGCATATTATCAGGCGGTTCTCGTCAGATGATTTTTCACAGAGTTATGACCCTTTGAAATTTTCCATTGTACATATAGTGCAATTCTTGTCCGAGCTATTTCTCAGCAACTTATTACGGGAATTAAATGAAACTTTCTGGGAAGCTTCACTACCAACAGGAGATGTGCATAGTATCAGCCGCTTATGGTAGGATGATTTTTCACAGAGTTATGGCCCTTTTAAATTTTCTATAAACTGTACATATAGTGCAATTCTTGTCCGGGCTATTACTCCCCAACTACTGACTGGAATTCAATGAAGCTTTATGGGAAGCTTAACTACCCTGAGGAGATGCGCATGTTATTTGTTGGTTCTGGTTAGATGATTTATTAAGAGAGTTAAGGCCCTTTGAAATTTTTAAGTTGCTAAACCATCCATCGTATTATTTTGTCCAAAGTTATGCCCCTCAAGACGTTTCCTTTTAGCTGAATGTATAGTGCAATATTGTGACAAAAAAATCTTTGGGGAGCGCATCACCCGTCTCCGACGGTTTCTTTTTTTTGTTTGTTTATGTTTGCCACTCTTAATCTTAATTGCTAAATTGAGTTTTGCATTAAAGGAGAATGTTTCATTAAAATAAAAGATTTGTGTGATTGCATATTCTTATCAAATAACTAATGTATTGCAAATTTATTAAAAGAAGATATTGAAAAGGAAAATTTGGCTGACCTACCAACATTATTTTTTGCTCATCTAAGCAATTTACAGTGTGAGCTTTTGGGACTTGTCACTGCCATTTTTCATACGTCTGTTGCTTGTCAACTATTTTAACCACATCTCAACCAAAACCATTGACAAATTTTAATAAACTCTCTAAACTTTAACAGAAATGTTTTTAACTATTTGATAAGAATGTCATATTAAAAAAAAGGTCTGGCCTATGATCTCCTGATTTTCAATGGCCTAAACTAACTTTCTGACACCTCTGGCATCAGACTTGATTTTTCGCACACTGGATTTATATAGACTTAAAAAAAATGTTTTAAATCTGAAACTGCAAGGTTCATGGTTAAACTTTTTGTATGTAATATCATGTAGTGGTCCTGTATAAGGTTTGGTCAAACCACGCCCCTGGAATGAAAGATGGCCCGGCTCAAGGTGTTACATGATTTATGTAGACTTTTTTAAAGACATAAATTTTTTAATCTTCTCTGAAGCAACAAGGCCAAAAGGTAACATGCTATAGTAATTCTCTAATTAGTTCATGTATATAAAGTCAAAATTCACCATTTCTGGGGGTGTGGGGAGTAAATTGTTTTATATTGCATTATATAGAGATGATATTTGATGACTTCATCATATGATCACATTTTATTTCTGGTTAAAGAAAAATATTTACAAGTGGCGCAAAAATAGGTTAAATGTAGCATGTTTGTGTATAATTACGTCATTAAAGTATGTGCTTAACCCTTTCAGTGCTGGAACCGAATTTTGAAGGCCTTTGCAAACAGTTTGGATCCAGATGAGATGCCACAGAACGTGTTTGCTATTCTGATAGTATTCTTTGAAAAAAAATCGAAGAAAATGCTAATTTTAGAAATTCAGCAGACAACATTTTAGCAGACGACAAATTTCCCAGCATGCAAAGGGTTAAGGTTAAAACAAATGAGTATGGTGGGCTTCATGATCTGTGCGTCAGAGTAGCAAAATTCAATTGGGTTCAAGTTTTTAATAGATTAAATGATAATTGCATGTTTGTGAATGCATTTGTCAGTGAAAGAAACTGACATTGACATTTAATGACAAATATTCAGAGTTTGACACGAACTTTTTTTACCCACTGACCCAAAGGACTTCCAGCTTTCTTAAATTACTGGTCCTCCAAGATTTCAAGTGGTCCGACAATTTCTCTGTTAGTTTACCTAAATTTCAACTTACTTTCCGGACTATCCACAATGTATTGTGCATTTATAAAAAGAAAACTATACTATCTACTAAACTATCTCAATATCCCTTTCATATTTTCGCTGTACTTCAAGCTTCTCTTCATTAGTTTTAGGTTTTTTAGGCGTAGGTTCAACCACCCCCAGAATGAAATTCCACATCGCGAAAACTTGTAATCTTGAAAATACGCATGTTTACTCTCCTGCAATATCAAAACATAATTCGGCGCCCTCCAGTATAAATTATTACGGTAAACAAAGTATATTCTGATGGTATTAAGATCGATAAAATGCCGATTATTGCTGCTTTTTCAAAATAATAAATACCATTTTGTTCATTTCTCGATCCGAACTATTAGAATTTTGTGTTAATTTGTGTATCGAACACAGGGAAGTCCGGAGACATTTTCAGGAGACATTTGCGGATCGCAAATCGATTTTTTGATGCGACAACAGGTTTTTGTCATACGGGCATCTAGAAAAATTGAAATTTCCAATATGTTGCTATTTTTATCCCAGTCTCGAGTCGGCCCATAAAATAATGATGAAATTATCGATTTATTATGAACATATAAAGTTGTTTTATTGATGAAAACAGCTTTCCACCAGTATTTCATAATAAGCTGGCCAGGATTTTTAACTGGTCCGACTGATTAACCAAATTTCTAGTTTCACTGGTCCTCCCTATTTTTTTACTGACCCCGGGTCAACGGACCACCGTTTGTGTTGAGCCCTGATATTGCAATCTTTCATATTGTTTCACTCTGTGAAAATTGTTAAAATAAATATAAATCTTATATTTTTCACAGATTCCCCATTACATGGGTGAGCCATCTTGGATGATGTACTCTTGTTAGATGTTAGTGAAAACAAACAACCCTTTTTGCTTTCAAATTGATACTTCACAAACTGAAAGTAATTCCACAACCTGGAAATAATATTATGATTGATTTTAAAGGCTATATAAAGCGCTATCTCAAGGGAATAGATAAACTTAATTTACAGGTGATGATTTCACAATTCTTCTTGATTATAAAATTGGTGTTTTTCTCGGAGCTCTTTTAAATTATCGGTGTTGTCAACGTGTATCTATTTTTAACAAATACTGTACCATTTATTATAAGATGAAGATGCTGATGAAAGTGATGATGACATCTACAACAAACGAGAGGCAGAAGAGGAAGTTCAATCTGATGATGATGATGTTGCTGATGATGATAATGTTCAGTCCAGTAGGAAACGCAGAAGTCTGGCAGGTAAGATCATATGATTTATAATTAATCATAGAAGTCTTTTTTATGCGCCTACTTGTCTGACTTTGGGAGCATAAAGATTGGCCCGGTTTTTGTCCCTTTTCCATGAGAGAATCTTTATTGAAATCACGCTGTCAGTTGGTCTACTGAAATGACTGTGACAATGCAGCAGGGGGAGAGGGGGGGGGGGGGGATTTAGTCATGTTTGTGAGAAAGCTGAAGCTATTTTAGGTACTGATACCATGATAAAATGGTGAGAAAATCTGCATTATTAATCAAGGTTGAGAGATTTCTGTGGTTACACAGAATTCCACTGAATTTTCAATGTCTGGGAAGTTTTTTTATTTTGATGATAATTCGAGGAGGTGATGGGTAAGCAGACTATTCCGACACCAGACATTATCTATTTGGTAAAATTTTTACCATACAATCCAAACTTTAGTTTCCTTGTTTGGAGCAAGATTCATATCAGCCAACGATAAAGCATCTTATGTTCTGCTCTCCCAATCAAAATTCAGGAGTCTTTTACATTGTATCAAATCAACTCAACATGGTGATTGCTGTAAGAATATTCAAAACTTTTTGCAAAAAATGGATATTTAAAATTTATATAACGCAGGCAAAGATAATAAATGTATTTATTCGGTTAAACAATTATCAATTTCACATGGCTTGAAAAGGAAATTGATGTAACAATTGGTTGCATGAGGTGCCTTTTTTTTCAAACTGAATTTTGCTGGATTGCAATGTGCAAGCTTTGAAATAAATTATTACATTATGGAAGTCACGGTCTATATTCTTGTTACTGTGTAAAAATGTATTGACAAGTGTAAAATAAAGAAATATAATTCTTTACCAGCATTTATGTGTACTAATATGTACTTGGGCCTTTTTGGTCTTCATTATGACCTAGTTTTAGACGGTTTATAAAGATGCAGTGTTGCAAAACTGACCTTTATGATATGTAACAAATTTAAGTGTTGCACAAGCAGTTTTTATACTATATGTAGCTGAAAAGCCCCTCTTTTTGTTCAATATTTACATTCTCACCCCTGTTATTGTAAAGTCAAATTCCCTTCTGTTTAGATGGTGAGGATGTTGATAGCCCGAAAGGAGAAAGGAGCCTTGCTGTAGATGAGGATGAAAGTGAATTGGCTGTGGATGATGCAGACGATGCAGACGATGACGACTTAAAGTTGTTTAGAAGAAGTCTCGACGGTATATATGAAAGGCAGTAAACATATAAGATGCACAAGTTGCTTATACGCCATGGCAGATTTCATTTACATGTGATTATGGGGCATTATTTTGTTGACATTTAAAAAAAGGTATTCAAGCATGACATTTTCATTTAGGAGTTTGTTTGTTTCATTGTTATGTATATGACTTTTGACCATTACTTCATTTAACTATTATATATGTGAGTCGTGTTTGAGATATTTTGCACTTATGAAACATATGGGTGCAATTAAGTTTTTGGCATCATTTAAGAGGTGATGGTATGTAGATAGCAGAAAAAGTATTTTGGCATGAATTATTCATCATTGCAGGTATTTTTCTTAATCTAAGTAACATCACCATAACAACCAGAAATCAGTCTCCCCATATCTTTTTCTTTAGATATGTAGCTGAACTTTTTGATGATATTGAAATTCCTCTTGTGTGTAAATCATTCATATTAAATATTTGTTACATATAATATTACAACAAATCTAAATACATCAAAACTTTTAAGTCCTTGAATTTTACAATTGCCAATTACACTGATTTACAAAAAAATTAAAATTACGCTAAAAATCTCTAGTGTTTTTTTTTCTTTTTATTCAATGATATATATTAATATTATTAATATACCAGGTATGTATTTTGGAAGCCAAAATCTCAATAGATTTATTTCTGTCTTAAAAAAAAACTCTTTGCAAAATAACAACGTGTTATTGGAAGAATATATCGAATAACTCAGGTGCTCTGTACATCAAATTTTAAGAAGAACAAACTGAAGCCACAAAAACGGATTCAGTTTTTAATGGCGGTACATGATAACTTAAAGCACCATGGCATTAATCAAATGAGTATTCGAGTGTCATTTGTCTTTTTTTTTAACATACCCAATAAAAATGTTGTTCTGACCACTGCAGTTGTCCATGTTGAGCATCACATGAAACCAGCACACAGGACACAAAACAAAGTGAGATAACAAGCATCATATGTAAATGACAGCTACACAAATGCTATTATTACCATGCACCCATTCAGACAATTTTATTTCATAAATGGATATTGCAAAAGTATCAACTGTTTTTCTGCTAACAATTTAGAATATGCATGTACACTGTCAAAATCAACAGCGTCATGATTAATGTCATTATGCCCCCCTTCGAAGAAGATGGGGTATATTGTTTTGCTGGATGTCTGTCGGTAGACAACGAATCGACCGATTGGCTTGATACTTCACATCTGCATAATTTGGCCTTGGACAGTAGATATTTGGGGTCACTGGGTCAAAGGTCACTGTCACAATAATAATGAAAATCATTTCAATAACTCGTCAGCTAATTGACTGATTGGCTTGATACTTCACATGTGCTTGGCTTAGGACTGTAGATGACCCTTATTGAAATTGGGGTCACTAGGTCAAAGGTCAAGGTCACTGTCTCAAAAAGTGTGAAAATCGCTCTGATCAATAACTTGTCAACAAATCAACTGATTGGCTTAAAACTTCACGTGTGCATTGGCCTTGGAAAGTAGATGACCCCTATTGAAATTAGGGGCAGTAGGTCAAAGGTCAAGGTCACTGTCACAATAAGTGTTAAAATAGTTTCCAATCAATAACTTGTCAACCACTGGATCAAATGGACTTTCCATGTGCTTCAGGCCAGCCTTGGACAGTAGATGACCTCTATTAAAATAGAAATCACTAGGTCAAAGGTCGAGGTCACTGTCACAATAAGTGTTATTGTAATTTCTCTGTTTGGGTGGGCATATGACTCCGAAAGCTAAACTATTGATATTATTTTCATCACCATAGTCATCATCAGCAAATTCCAATGTAATCATTGAAGGGAAGGTGGCTTGGATTTGAACCATTATGTTAACATGTAGGAAATGATTGCCATTTATAATTACAAGTTTTTGGACTAAAGTATTCATCAAAATTTAACATTAATTATAGGGGACACTACTTGCTCAAAGTTGGATGATTCTTCTTATTACATGTTGTAGTGTATAATAAATAGTTTAAATGATGAAATATTTGACATTACGAGGGGTGTTCCAGAAGTTTGTGAATTTTATTCATACCTCATTAGTTTGTTGGCAAAAGTCGATGAATATATACAAACATATTATCACGGATTTTATATATAACCTGATATAAGCTTAAAATTCATTGATTCCATAAAGCGCGATTGAAACGGCTTGCCATAAAGACCTCAGTAACGGCATGTGGCGCACACGTATATTTTATTATAAGAATGTGCGTAAAGAACATTTAAATTAAGTTTAAAATTAATGTTGTTGATAAACAGAATATACAAATATGCAAATTTCATGTGGCATTGACATCACATTTTTACGTCAGTTGAATATTCAAATTTGTTTACATCATTCTCAGCTGTAACACCGCAAAGGTAAAAACAACAGTAGTTAACATAACAAGATCATGACGTCAGTTGACAACTTTGAACTACCCATGATGATTAAGTTTTGTCACGCATTTGGCTACACAAAATCTTTACATAGGTTGAAAAGTCGAAGCCATTCAACTGTTCAAGATCGTTGGTATTCAAATGTCACGAGAGATTTAGAAAGGGAAGTAAATCTGTAGATTATGATGACCGAATTGGTAGGCTGGCGCATGTTAAACAAACCATGACGGGCAAAGTTAGATACTTTATTAAAACATATAGGTGTTTAATGGTGCGATATATCGCGCAAGAGCTTGGCATTGGCACTACAACAGTTTACACAATACTTACCAAGGATTTCAAATGCGCAAGGTTAGTGCTGAATGGGTTCCAAAGTGAAATGCGTAGAGTGCTTAGAAGAGTTATTGAGAAGATACCATGAAGAAGGAGAGCATGCTTTGGACCATATCGTCATACTTGATGAGACGTGGCACTTTCATCCAGAGACGAAAGCACAATCTTCAGTGTGGAAAACAGCAGCAAGACCTCCTCTGAAGAAAGCCCCGGTCATGAAGTCTGTTCGAAAACATATGTTTATCTTCTTCATAGATACACAGGGAATGCTGCTCATCCCTCAGGTGCCCAATGGTCAGAAAATAAATCGTACCGAATTTAACCTATTAAGGCACTTGCATATTTTTTTATTTAAAACAATACATTTCTTGTACCATATTGCTTAAAATTGTGCATTATATGTTGGCTACTTAAAAAAGCATAATAATTGTCGCTGTCAACAACATAATCTAGATTGATGTTTAAATTCAGTCATTCATTTTTAACTTTTGAGAGCTGCTGTTGGCGTGGCTTTCTCTGTAGTTTTTGGAGCTTTAAGTTTCTTTGCTGTCTCAGCGTCCTAGGACGCCGGCCTTTTCAGAAAGTTGTCCATGATTGATGAACGTTTTTGATCGTGCAGACGAAAAGATTTTTAGAAAGTCGCGATCACCGAGTACACTTATTAGCTGCAAGCGCCTAGCAAACCATAGCTCGTACCAGAGTAGTTTCCCTTGAATCTTACAACAACAATGGCGGCGGAATGTGTTTATGCAATTCTTTAACACTTTAATCATTTAATTTATCAAGATTTTGATCTTAAAAATGGGAGTCGTGATTATTGAAAGTAATTATCTCTCAATACTAAAAGATTTATGGAAAAACAGGTTTGAATAATCTGAAATTTTTACTCGCAGAAAATTTCAAGCTTTATATTTTTCAACTCGCCATCCATAAATCTCGCTCACATTTTGAGAGTATGCAAGCTAGATTTTGGTCCCCGAATAAATTCTACATATCATCAAAAGGTAATAAAAATTTCGTTATTTAATTATGTATTGTTATTTTGACAATTTTGTTATAAGTTTAAATCATTTGCATCGAAAATAGAAAATAAAATAATTACAATTTTAAAAAGTTACATGAAACTTAAAATTCTTCAAATTGCCTACTGAAGATATTTCCACCAGGATTTAATAAATGCTCTCAGGAAAATAAGACACCTCAGTCATCCTCCTTACAGCCCGGATTTGGCCCCTATGGTCTATTGCATCTGCTCGGAAGTGAAATCACAGTTGCGCGGAATTCGCTTTGCAAATAAACAGGAACTTTGTTGTAGCATAGAGAATCGTGTCCTCTTTTGACGCTGACTGGTACATGTATAGAAACACTTTTGACAAGTGGATTTCCCGACACATAAAGTGCAGTTGCGTTCGAAGTGATTATGTGGAAAAGATTTGACAATTGTTAACTTCATAAAGTCATTGACGTTGAACAGAAACGTTAAATTGTGCGCATTATACATGTATTTAAATATATGTAATATCATTATTGTTTTATGTATTTCCATGATATTTGGAGAGTGGATTTGGAAAGGTTGAAATATCTGAATCATGCAATTCGTCTATCCATTTATAATACTGAATGAAAGTTATAGCAAAAATCCACAAACTTCTGGAACATCCCTCGTATATGGGCTGTGCTCTGTGAAAAGGTTTTTTTAATGCATGTGCATAAAGTGTCGTCCCAGATTAGCCTGTGCAGTCCCCACAAGACTTAACATTTAAAGAAGGTCTCTCCTTAGTAAAAATGCAGTTAAGGCAGAAAGTCTCTCCCTTATAAGCCTGTGTGGACTGCACAGGCTTATCTGGAATGACACTTAATAGGTGCATGCATTAAGCCCCCTAATCACAGAGCATGGCCCATAAATCAGGTCAAGTACACTTTGCAGACTTTCTTTTATTGGCATTACTGTCGAAGCATGCAGTTACATTGACACATAAATTATCCAAAATGCTGCTTAAACTATTGCTTAGTATTTGTTATGGAAACTAGCACTGTTAACATGAAAGGGGATTTGCTATTGTAATCCTAAAGGATACACTTTAATACTTTAAGAATATGCTAAATGATATTTCAAGTTTGCTATGCTCAAACATAAAAAAAAGTTTTACTTAAAAGATTGGAAGAGAAAACAAGGAAAACACTGCCGATTACCACATAATTGAACAAGCGTATTAAAGTGTCATTCCAGATTAGCCTGTGCAGTCCGCACAAGCTAATCAGGGACGACACTTTCCGCTTATATGGTATTTTTAGTTTCACGGCAGTCCCCCCTTACCAAAAATCGAGTTTAGGCAGAAAGTGTTGTCCCTGATTAGCCTGTGCGGAGGCTAATCTGGGACGACACTTTACTCACATGCATTAAGCCCAGTTTTCTCAGAACACAACACATAAGAGAACACCTGCAGGCTGCTATTAACATGAAATGACTAAAACTGGGATTACCTCTATAAATTCTCAATGCAAAGCATTTGGAGTTTAACTCTTTACCTCTCAGAGGCAAAGTGAAAATGACTATATGCAACAGCATAAAACCAGAACAGCCTGCGAGTAACTCGCAGTCTGTTCAGGTTTTATGCTGTTTGCTGGCCTGCTCATCAGTATCTTAGGGTTGGAAATAAAGCCTTTAAAACTTGAATCTAGTAAGAAAGGCCTTTAATTAAAAATAACTTTCTGAGGGAGTACAAATGCATCAAAATACATATCTAAGTAGTAAAGGGTTTAACCGGCTTGAGAGCTAGAAGAACCTCATACCCCAGGGGTCCGTCTTATCAAAGATCGTACGACAATGTTAACTTACGATTGAAATTTGTAATTTAAAAATATAAGTGATTATGATCTGTATGTTTCAAATATAAAGCATATCTAACAGCTGCTTTTGGAAATAAATGGAAATGTTCAACAAAAGTAATTATAAAAGTGACGGTTACATATTTATGGCGCTTCGAAAATTGCATCGTAAGGTGAGAATGTCATACGAAGTTTGATAAGACGGGCCCCAGAATTTAATCACAATCAAAACGCGCGTCTTTAAAGATCTCAACTAAATATAACTGTTCAGACAAAGAATGAAAATGTTAATTTTAAAAGATGACGTGTCACAGATAAAACACAAATGACAATGTTTTTGAATTAAAAGTTTGTAAGCATATGGTCGTATTTGTAAGTTCTATTCATTTTGGATGTTTGGAAATTGTTTTCTAAAATTTATTTTGGTGAGTAATAAATTTAAATTAAAACAGGAGGAGGGTATATTTTACAAGACTTGGCAACAAAATTGTAGTTACCTTGTAAATACATCATCGCTCAGAAAATAAATCCTTAATAAATCTGTAAATAATAACCATGAAAGTTAATGTAAAGTAACCAAACAGTTTAGGAAACCTTTATAAAGTATCAAGTTCTTAAATTTTATCTGTTTGTTATGAACGAGTGTCACAGAATATCCTGGGGATATATAGTGTTTTTTATGCCCCCAAAGGAGGGCATATAGTGATTGCACTGTCCGTCACACTTTGTGTTTAGGTTTCAAAAAATGCTCATAACTTCTAAGTCGCTTCAGATGTAACCTTCATATTTGGTATGCATGTGTATATGGCCAAGGCCTTTCCATATGCACACAAATTTTGACCCCTTTGACCTTGACCTTGAACTTAGAGCATTACGGTTTCTAAATCTTCGTTTAGGTTTTAAAAAAATGCTCATAACTTCTTTCAAAGCATTTATTGGGGGCATATGTCATCCTATGGACACAGCTCTTGTTCAACTTTAGATTTAGCATTTTATTATGTTGCTTCCCTTCATATTAATATTTATATTCATGATATTTGCCTAAATTAGTGTTTTTTTTCAACACCTCTCTCCACACTTTTCCTTAACTTAAAAAATAACTAACCATTTTTTTCCATGCTAAAATAACTTGGCTAAGGGTTGCATCCCTAAACAATGAAAAACAACCCTGGAGTACATCATCAAAAATGTGTTGTAATTGTCATTTAGGTATGATTGACATGGATATGGATGATGATGAGGATGCTGATGCTGATGTGGACAGTGATGCCGGAAGAGAGAGAAGGGATCTCTTTGGTAACATAGACTAAATAGTTTGACCAGCCACATGCAAAAATGGGACTTTGTCACTTATGCCATATGCAGTCACCAGTCTGGATAGGAGCTACCCTGTTAATGAGACCACGAAACCTTATGTGAATTAAGAGTTGATAGTCAAACTATGTGGTTGATGATATTTCTTAAATTAATTGAATTAAGATTGTTTTTACATACTGGCATACTTAATTTTTTTTAAAGCTTACATAAAGGTCATTAAGTTATTTACTTGCATCCACATATATTCAGTGTCTGTTAAATTAGAATTTTTTACCAATAAAAGAGTGAAAAATTGATCATTCTTAGCAGACTTTGTTTTATACACAAATCATCCCCGAATTGTGCATTATATTTATAATGCTATCTTGTTCAGTTAAAATATTGAACACTAATACTGCCATGTAGTCAGAAATGTTGAAATGAAGTGCATTTATTTATTTGTCTAATTCTAATGCATTCAATTAGTGATGCAGGAGAACATATATTCTTGACAGAATAATTAATTAAATGTCATTTTAAAATTTCCTTGTGAAAAATAACACCATGCATATAATATGTGCTGTGACTTTTTAAAAAGCTTAAACAGATGTGACATTTGGTTCTTCTAAAAAATAAGTAATTTCCCAAGATATTGTTTTTGAAACCCTATTTTCTTATTACCATTAGCTTCTGCTAATCAATGTCTAAAAGTATTGAGGCACCACAAGAATCACGAGCTTTGGTCTGTTAGTACATATGCCATTATATCAATAAAATTGTAATTTATGATGTAGTAGCTAATGATGATGTTGTTGTAGGTGATGATGATGAACTGGCACTAGAAGATCAAGTTAGGCAGACAAGAGGCAGCAAGGGTATGCATGATATACTTTCCAGGGCTTGTCACTAACTTATAATTGTGATTCATTCTCAGAGTTTTTATACTGATTGGATTGTAGTAAGGTATTTAGTACAAAAATGTTCATCACACTTTAACTGAAATACTTGTAGCAGGAATCACAACAAGTTTAGGAGTGCTTGATAAAGAAAACTTAGTTTTGTAAAACCCTGCTTCGGATTGAAAAGTGGATGTTAATTGCATACTGCTTTATCAAAAAGCAAGATATCCTCACCTTGTGCATAATGGCGTCTTGATTTGTCAACAAATTAAAACATGCTGATATGGAGTCACACATTTCCAATAGACTTATCCCGGAAAAGCACAAGTTTAGAAAACCCCACCTATCACCCCGGTACAAACAATGCTGGTCCATTATATCAACCAATAGCTTACTTTAAATCATAACGGTTGATACAGTGTGTGATTTTGAAAGGATTATAAATGGGTCAGCTTTATTTGTACCAGCAGATTAGTGTGTTTTTCCAAAAAGTAGTTTTTTCCGGGATACACGTATTGAGTGCATCACTGTTAGTATTCTAATTGTAGGGCTCTTGATCAGTGATGCAGCTCACATATTACATTTGAAAATAGATTTAATAACATAAATATATGAATATGTAAAATATGTAATTGTTTTATGATCTTCAGGTGGGATGAGAGTTGGCTATTTGAAGGACTTTTCTTTCATTCTAGTTTCCATTAACTGCGTGATTGCCTTAAAAAAAAAGTAGTTTCTAATTATATTGCATTTGAAATAACATTTTCCAGGGAACATAAGCATCTGAAAACAAATGTGAAAAGCTTATAGTGAGGCGAGTAAAGTTATGTGTGTTGGTCTTTAAGTGAATAGGCCATTATATCCATGCATGCAGATTACGAAAATGTAACTTTTGTTGATGTTGAAGCTGATTTTGCAACTGATGATGAAGATGCTGATGATGAGGATGGATTGGAACAGGAAGGTCAACTAAGGCAGACCAGAGGTAGCTTACTTTTTAAGTGCTCATTCACTCAATTAAAGCCCAATTTTTTCACAGCGTTTAAGTCGAGACAGGATCATTTCAGTCAAACAAATCTTATAACCAGGGATCATGTTTTTTTCGGTTTTGTCGGTCCTAGACAGTTTTTTATTATTTAAAGCTTACATAATGGTCATAAAGTTATTTACTTGCATCCACATATATTCAGTGTCTGTTAAATTAGAATTTTTTACCAATAAAAGAGTAAAAAATTGATCATTCTTAGCAGACTTTGTTTTATACACAAATCATCCCCGAATTGTGCATTATATTTATAATGCTATCTTGTTCAGTTAAAATATTGAACACTAATACTGCCATGTAGTCAGAAATGTTGAAATGAAGAGCATTTATTTATTTGTCTAATTCTAATGCATTCAAAAAGTGATGCATCAGGACATATATTCTTGACAGAATAATTAATTAAATGTCATTTTAAAATTTCCTTGTGAAAAATTACACCATGTTTATCATATGTGCTGTGACTTTTTAAAAAGCTTAAACAGAAGTGACATTTGGTTCTTCTAAAAAATAAGTAATTTCCCAAGATATTGTTTTTGAAACACAATTTTCTAATTACCATTAGCTTCTGCTAATCAATGTCTAAAAGTATTGAGGCACCATAAGAATCACGAGCTTTGGTCTGTTAGTACATATGCCATTACATCAATAAAATTGTAATTTATGATGTAGTAGCTAATGATGATGTTGTTGTAGGTGATGATGATGAACTGGCACTAGAAGATCAAGTTAGGCAGACAAGAGGCAGCAAGGGTATGCATGATATACTTTCCAGGGCTTGTCACTAACTTATAATTGTGATTCCTTCTCAGAGTTTTTATACTGATTGGATTGTAGTAAGGTATTTAGTACAAAAATGTTCATCACACTTTAACTGAAATACTTGTAGCAGGAATCACAACAAGTTTAGGAGTGCTTGATAAAGAAAACTTAGTTTTGTAAAACCCTGCTTTGGAGTGAAAAGTGGATGTTAATTGCATACTGCTTTATCAAAAGCAAGATATCCTCACCTTGTGCATAATGGTGTCTTGATTTGTCAACAAATTAAAACATGCTGACATGGAGTCACACATTTCCAATAGACTTATCCCGGAAAAGCACAAGTTTAGAAAAACCCACTAATCACCCCGGTACAAACAACGCTGGTCCATTATATCAACCAATAGCTTACTTTAAATCATAATGGTTGATACAGTGTGTGATTTTGAAAGGATTATAAATGGGTCAGCTTTATTTGTACCAGAAGATTAGTGGGTTTTTCCAAAAAGTAGTTTTTTCCGGGATTCACGTATTGAGTGCATCACTGTTAGTATTCTAATTGTAGGGCTCTTGATCAGAGATGCAGCTCACATATTACATTTGAAGTTGATTTAATAACATAAATATATGAATATGTAAAATATGTAATTGTTTTATGATCTTCAGGTGGGATGAGAGTTGGCTATTTGAAGGACTTTTCTTTCATTCTAGTTTCCATTAACTGCGTGATTGCCTTAAAAAAAAAAGTAGTTTCTAATTATATTGCATTTGAAATAACATTTTCCAAGGAACATAAGCATCTGAAAACAAATGTGACAAGCTAGTGAGGTGAAATAAAGTTATGTGTGTTGGTCTTTAAGTGAATAAGCCATTATATCCATGCATGCAGATTACGAAAATGTAACTTTTGTTGATGTTGAAGCTGATTTTGCAACTGATGATGCTGATGATGAGGATGGATTGGAACAGGAAGGTCAACTACTGAGGCAGACAAGAGGTAGCTTACTTTTTAAGTGCTCATTCACTCAATTAAAGCCCAATTTTTTTCACAGTGTTGTAGTTGAGACAGGATCATTTCAGTCAAACAAATCTTATAACCAGGGATCATATTTTTTTCGGTTTTGTCGGTCCTAGACCGTTCCGGGTCAGGAAAGACCGATTGAAATCCCAGTCGGTTCGATTCTGTTTGCAAAAATTCCCATGTCATGAAATCGATTACACAGTGCACATGCTAACACACCCTAATGACATTCTTATCTCGATTAGGCTTCTGTGTGCAGCTGCTGCACACTTTGTGATAAAACCAGTTGAGAAAACTCGTATGTTCCGTTTAAAAAAATGCCTAAGGGAATTTTACTTGTACATTTATTATACCACCTTCACAAATGACAAAATCAATTATGTATATTTTATAGTATTTTATTTTGGATATAAATTTTCAGATATTTTTTCCCCATTTATATCCAGACCGATTGATGTTGCGGGAAAATATGATCCCTGCTAATAACATATAAAAGCTTCTGTGTGCAGCGGCTGCATTTTTTGTGCTATTTTTCCTCTTATTGATAAAGAATATTTGATCGTCAAGGTTTCAATATGGCATTATTTTTAAAAGAGTTATTGATCTTTTTTAACACTTTATATTTAAGCTTCTTTGCACTGTACTCTGACTTTTTTTATGCAATCTTTGTCATACTTATACAAAATTATTATGTGTATGTGCGGCAATGCTCAAGGTTTTGCACTTGATCTGAATGTATATTTCAATTATTTCTCTTTGTTTTTAAATATATTAAACATACCCAGACTAATTAACTCTTCCATCTTCTCTTGCATTTAACATGCAGATGACAATTGTTTGCTTTCTTCACTTCTGTGTTTACACTTGCATACATGCCTTTTTAGCTCACCTGAGCACAACATGCTCATGGTGAGCTTTTGTGATTGCCTTTTGTCCGTCGTCCGTTGTGCGACGTCAACATTTGCCTTGTTCACTCTCTAGAGGCCACATTTATTGTCCAATCTTCATGAAATTTGGTCAGAAGATTGGTCTTAATGATATCTTGGATGAGTGTGAAAATGGTTATGTTTGCTTGAAAAACATGGCTGCCAAGGGGCGGGGCATTTTTCCTTATATGGCTTTACTAAAATCTTGTTAACACTCTAGAGACCACATTTATTGCCCAATCTTCATGAAATTTCTTCAGAAGATTCATCCCAATAATATCTTGGACGAGTTCGAAAATGATGCCGGTGGGTTGAAAAAATGGCCGCCAGGGGGCAGGGCATTTTTCCTTATATGGCTATATTAAGTTTAAGTTTAAACCTATTTATTTTAGCTCGATTGCATCGAAAGCCTTAGGCTTATATAAACGCTCTCGAGTCCGTTTCCTGGGCCTAGAACCAGTACTTGGTGTCTTTGGGGGAGATCTAAAGAACGCTCCCACGGTGGGGATCGAACCCGTGACCTCCGGGTCGCTAGGCGGACACCATATCCATTACACCACGGCGACCTGGCTACATTAAAACCTTGTTAACACTCTAGAGGCCACATTTATTGTCCAATCTTCATGAAACTTGCTCAGATGATTTGTCCCAATGATATCTTGGATGACTTCAAAAATGGAAGCCTTTGCTTGAAAAACATGGCTGCCAAGGGGCGAGGCATTTTTCCTTATATGGCTATATATGGCTATATTAAAATCTTGTTAACACTCTAGAGGCCACATTTATTGTCCGATCTTCATGAAACTTGGTCAGAACATTCATCCCAATGATATCTTGGACGAGTTTGAAAATGATGCCGGTTGGTTGAAAAACATGGCCGCTAGTGGGCAGGGCATTATTTCATATATGACTATAGTAAAACCTTGTTAACACTCTAGTTATGTTATAAAGTGCTGCTTTAATGTATTCTTACAATGAAGACAATGTTAAGTTAATATCCTTCCTATTTTGCATATTAAACTTGCAATAATCTATAGATTCTTAAAATTAAATAACACCATGAATTCATAACCTCTTTAAAATTATTTATTTAATTCAGTTGCCCAATCTTCATGAACTTTGGTCAGAACATTTGTTTCCTGTGTAGTAAAGTTTGGTTTTATTATGTCATTATTATGTACCATTAACTGTATTATCTAATTTTTCATAACACTGAATTTTCATAATTGACATAACTGTTTTAGTCATTATTACTTATGGAAAGCCTATCAACTAAGAGATAGCTGAAAGAAAGACAACATGTACACAATTTTGCAGTATCTATCTCCCTTGTTTAACCTGCTCAGTCATGTTTCTTAATCTATTTTTCGGCGTAAGCTGTATTAAGCCAGCTTTTCACCTTAGCCTGACCTTTGTTAGCGTCCATTAGAATTCAAATAAAACTTCCCGCGGCCAAGTACAGATGAATACACTTCATTGACTGCATTGGCTGATTTGAGAATACGACTAGAACATTGGAAACATGTCCGCGTCTTTGTAACACTGTTTAACTGCGTGTTCAGCATGAAACAATTTTATATCGAATGAAAAGGCTTAATAGATAGAACTGTTTTACACTCGACATCAATACAGTTTGTGCGTCCACCTTTTATTTTCAGAAAGATTTTCAGCGGGAGAACGTTTGCACTTAAAGGCTATTTTCTCATATTTATTACTAGCTTCCATATTTCTGTCAACATGTTAACATGTTAAAGTATAGAGAGCAGTGGAAGCGAAGACTCACTTTAATGCATTGCATTTCAACTCGCGAGGTATATCGGGTCAATTTGCGGCCACTGTGTGTGAATGTCAGAGTTTACATACAGGTCATCGCTGCGTCTCTACCCTATGTGCTGATCGGAGTTCGCGGCCAGGAAAATAATCGTTACATAATAAAGACGCTATATCGTGAACTAGGTGAACTGGAATTTTCTTTAGACCAGACAGATGTTAAATGAAGATATCCAGCGATATCATATGGTATGTCAATAATAGATTCTTAATGTGTTTTACAACAATACCATGATAAATATTATTTTTATGTCCCCCACTATAGTAGTGGGGGACATATTGTTTTTGCCCTGTCTGTTGGTCTGTCTGTTGGTCTGTTGGTCTGTCTGTTGGTCTGTTGGTCTGTCTGTTTGCGCCAACTTTAACATTTTGCAATAACTTTTGCTATATTGAAGATAGCAACTTCATATTTGGCATGCATGTGTATCTCATGAAGCTGCACATTTTGAGTGGTGAAAGGTCAAGGTCAAGGTCATCCTTCAAGGTCAGAGGTCAAATATATGTGGCCAAAATTGCTCATGTTATGAATACTTTTGCAATATTGAAGATAGCAACTTGATATTTGGCATGCGTGTGTATCTCATGGAGCTGCACATTTTGAGTGGTGAAAGGTCAAGGTCATCCTTCGAGGTCAGAGGTCAATTATATGTGGCCAAAATCGCTCATTTTATGAATACTTTTGCAATATTAAAGATAGCAACTTGATATTTGGCATGCATGTGCATCTCATGGAGCTGCTCATTTTGAGTGGTGAAAGGTCAAGGTCAAGGTCATCCTTCAAGGTCAGAGGTCAAATATATGTGGCCCAAATCGCTTATTTTATTAATACTTTTGCAATATTGAAGATAGCAACTTGATATTTGGCATGCATGTGTATCTCATGGAGCTGCACATTTTGAGTGGTGAAAGGTCAAGGTCATCCTTCACAAGGTCAAGGTCATCCTACAATGTCAAACATCATATAGGGGGACATTGTGTTTCACAAACACATCTTGTTAATTAATGTAACAAGAATTATGCCATCATATTTACTAATGAATTAAGCATGAGCGCAATGATTCTCGATACTGTTAAAAATCGAATCAAATAGCAACGCCAGACAAACCACTAAAACAGGTTTGTTCGAAGAACGCGCGTATAAATATTTAAAATATATACGGATACTTCTCGTGTGGCCGGTTGACTCATATGTTTTATTTTCACTTCCATTCTTCTTTCGGTTTTCTGTTTTGTATCTATACGTTTATGACCAGCAATATGTAATCATGCAAAATAAGCCGCGAAAACTCTGCGTATCATCCCGTACTGCGTTTGCTGCAGCTAAGAACTGCACAGAAAAAGACATTCGCTATCTTTGATCTCATTCATTGAAGTCTTTACCTTTCATTAACTGCAACCACAATCAACACCGTATATCTTTTTTAAAGATATTTCTTGTTACTTCTGCTCTAGAATTTGTTAGACCCCTTGGTTTCAAAACACTTAAAGGGGAAATACTTCAAAATGCATATTTTTCTAGTATAATGACATTTTTGGCTAAGTTGTAATTTCTTGTACTTATTGTTTAGTCACATTTGTTATCAGTTTGTAGCAAATTAATCTATAATGCCTGGGAACTATTACTGATAAGCCATCTTTGAGAAATTCCCTGCAGATATTGATCATTGCAGTGTGTAACTTTTTAACACTCGGCTTTCTTAGCCAGGTAGTGTCTGATACAGTTAGAAAACCAGCATGAGTTGCCCTGAACAAATTGATAATGACCACAGACTGACAGAGTCATGATTCCTAGGTACTTAATTACCCTCTCACTGTGCTCTATGCCAGATGTTAATATCAGTGGTCAGTAATACAAGCTAGTTGAAGTGTTTGATATATTTTATTTCACAGAATGAGTATTAAATGCATGTTTTTAACAATTAACAAAAAATATGTAATTTAAATGGGAACTTCATATCAAAACAAGATTCCATAATAATTCACTTTATATAATCAATATAAATGGGAGCTTCATATCAAAACAAGATTCCATAATAATTCACTTTATATAATCATATTTAAGATATGTTAACACATATCAAATGGATACTCTATGAAAACAATAAAGAAAAAATTTCAATAATAAGTTTCTGGAGATAGAAATCAGAATCAGAATAACCTTCAAAGTCAAGATTTACCTTTCTTATTTGCAGAGTTCATTTATCAAGATTTAATCATTTTCAGGCTTTATGTATTAAAACGATGTCAGAAAATTGAAAATCAAACGGTAATGAATGATACACAATATTAATGAAATGAAATATAAAATCGATACATTTTCATATTTCTAAATTGTTTAGTGTAAAACAGCCTACTGTTGAATAAAATGTTAATAAAATTATATTTAAGTAAACGGCAATATCTTTAGTTAATTGAATTACAACCAATCAGCGGTGTCATCCTGACCAGAAATAAGCGTTTGTCGAATAAATATTTCCATATTACATAAGTGCTCACAAAGTAACATAACCCGTAACCATCCCATGACCAGTTCACTTGCTTAAGCAAACGAGACTGCAATACCACACCTGGATACGACAGTTGAGTTCGAAAATGGTTTGGATCGGTAAAAAAACATGGCTGCCAGGGGGGTCTTTTTCTTTATATTTATATAGTAAAAAAGCTTGTGAACACTCTAGAAGTCACATTTTTTGCCTAATCATCATGAAATTTTGTCAAAACATTTGAGCTATGTGGATGTATTGGACGAGATGTTTGAAAACGGTCGTGATAAGTGGAAAAACATGGGCACCAGGTGGTGGGGCAGTTTTCTTTATTTGTTTAAAGTGAAAACATGTGAACAGTCTAGAAGACACATTATCTTCATGAAATTTGGACATATCTTGGAAGAGTTCACAAATGGTTCAGGTCTGTTAAAAAAAAACATGGCTGCCAGGGGGCCAATTGTTGTTCATTCTTCATGAAATTTGGTTTGAACATTATTTTGTTTCATTGATATCTTGGGCTGCAAAGAACAGGTCATTTCTTTTTATCTTAGGTGAGCGACTTTGGGCTTTTCAGGCCCTCTTGTTAAGCATAGCTGTTTAACCCAGCTGTTCACCTTAGCTGTCCTTTGTTAGCGTCTAATGAATTTGTGAATAAATTTCCTGCTCGGGTAGGCGAGAAACTTTTTAAAATAGAAAACGTGCAATCTACAAACAGTTTTCACATTTACATTAATAGGTAATTTGATTGACTTTCAATTTTTGTGAATTATAGGGTATGAAAAGAGATATTATAGTGTGTTTGTTAACAATGTTAACTGTGTGTTCACCATCAAACAATTTGATCTCTGATGAAAAGGCTTGAGGGATAGAACAGTTTCACACTCAACTCTCAGCATCAATACAATTTGTGTGTGCCCTTTAACTCTTTATCTTTCATCAACACCATCCACAATCAACGCCATATATCTTTTTTCAAAGATATTTCTTGTTTATAGTTTCAGGGACATTGTCCTAAGCAATTCCAGGATTTGTATGGCTTTTCTGGGAAATTAATCTTAACGAACTGTTTTTCAACATAAATCAGTCTTATCTAAGAGGGAAAACATATTTTATTAAACTGTAGTAATTTCCAGACAAGCATACGACTCTAGTATGATCACCATTTCCATTTTTAACACCAAAACCTGGTTAAACTTACCAAGGAAAATTGTTTCAGAAGAATTTCATTAACACAAACATTGGCTATCTTTCCGAAGTATACATTATGTATGTAATAAGTTAAATGTGTGGTGGGTGTATTACCATTGACCATGCAAAAATCATGTAGAGCAATGTTTACGCATCAAATATTGTTCATTACTAATAATATGTTGTTTATATTTAATTATATGTAGAAACTTTTTCTGCCAATGGTTACAAAAGGGAAGTAGAATTTTTTAGAATATTTCATTTTTCCATTTTTTTATTTGTTGGAATAACTTAATTCACTGTTATTTTTGTAGTATTTTAGGGTGTTTGTTTTAGCACACAATATTTCAAATAATATATTTTTCACTGTTAATAAACATTAAATTTTGCGAGATAATGCAGTGTCAACCCATGAGAAAGACAAACAAATCCACAGGTCATGAGGTCCTGTAACTTTTTAATTGTATATGTAACCCGCATCACGTTGGGCGCCAATGTAACCCAGCTAGAAAAATCCCCGACCACCATGGGGATCGAACCCGGGACCTCCCGGTTCTAAATCAGGCAGACACTCTACCGCGTCGCTATAAAAGCTAGCTCATATAGCAAGGCAGTATAAGTTCTCCTTATACCGTACCCTGCTACATATATAGCCGACCTCGCCAAATTGTACACTACCTTAATTGCTATGTTTTAACAAAATAAAAGGACATAGCCCTCTTCAAGTCTGTTAGTGTCATTTGCACACTGCAAAAGGTTAATACAATTTATTTGATAAGATATGGTAAAATTATGTAAAGGAAGGAAGCATCATTTGACAAATAAATGAATGATGAAAAACATAGTTCCTGACCATCACACAAGAACTAAAAAAGTTTATGTCATATGCAATTAACATTCGAGATTTGTGCTTCTTTTAGAAATTGTAACTTTTGTTTTTTATTGTAAAGGGCAAAGGTTGCAAATTGACCAACTATTGATATACATTTGTTAATAGGCTGGAAGTCAGCTAATTATGTCATCTGATCAAATAGACCATAACAATGAAAAGCCCTAATGTTCTCTTCACTGCCACATGTTTGATAGATACATATAGTCTGCTAATGTCTTGCAGACCTGTTTACTTCTACGGATTCGCCGTAGTTACTACGGATTATTTGGTTAAACTACGCACTACAGATTTGTACTGAAAAACTACGGATCCATGGATCAAAATGGCAAATTTCAGTGTTTAATCGTACTTTCGCTTATTTTCGGTCTTTGCGTGTAATTTATCAATCATAATCATTTTGGCGCTTGTGTAGTAAGAAACGTTAAAATTCAAGCCTCCCGGGGAACGAGTGCTGATCGAGCTTGTAGAGTTGTCACAGAACAACAACTGACTTACGTATTGGTTCGCAAATTTAGCCGAATACATACGATTTTACGTTGCTATCCAGTATACACATCTCTCTCTCTATTGCGGAGAATACCAACGATAGTCGATGTTTCAGGATTGAGCACGCCTGTTTCTACACACGTCCCAGATGACGGCCACAAGACGAGAAATTGCGATTAACGGCAAAAATAATAAATACCATTCAAATTAACAACGGATATCATATTGTCATTGGGGAATCATGTAATGTGTGTGTCAATTAACGCAAAATACTACGTTTGAGATTTAAAAAAAACAACAACAAATATTTATCAGAAATCTGCATAGTGAATGTGCGTCACGGAATCGAGTGTTGAAAAAATTGCAGTTCAGTATACTCACAAAGTTAAACCATTTATTATAATACATGTAAGATGAGTATACATGTAGTTCGAAAATGGAAAGAGACAAACATGATTTGATTTTTATGTTAGTGGATCTGTGTTTACTCAGATTCATATGCATGTTCTGCTTTTTTATGTTTGTTACGCTGTATAGTTTGGTGAAATAGCATTGAACTGAGGTTGTCAAGTGCAAGATATTGAAAGGTAAACAAATAACATATATTATTTTAACTCCATTTAATACATCATTAACACAACAAGAACACTCAAGGGTGTTTGTCAATATTTGTTTATGTTTTCCCCTTATGATATTTAATTAAAAAAAATACTGAATTAAATTAATAGCTACTCTTAAAGAGCTTATGATCAAATGGTGTATTTAAGAATCTATAGATTATTGCAAGTTTAATATGCATGTGGATGGATACTAACTAAATATTGTCTTCATTGTAAAAAGACATTAGAGCAGCACTTTATTATATAAAATGCTGTCAAACATGCACTTAAAAACAATTTTAATAATGTTACTTATAATCAAACTTATAATTCTTATGTTTCCCAATTTCATGGTTTATTGCGCTATTTTTTCCAAATTCATGGTTTATCACGCTGATATGTGACCCAGTCATGATGTTTTAATGCTCAAAATGATTGAAAATGTTAAAACTACTGACAACAGCCCAAAACTACTGAGAGATGCCCTCAATACTACTGAGAAGCAATCCGTAGGGTAAACAGGTCTGGTCTTGTTGGCCATAAATCATTCTATGTTTTATCTAGATGAGCCACATTTGAGCAAAGTTTATGAAGCAAGTCAATATTTCAGAAATACAGTTTTGTTTTAATTTTAACCCAAAACACATAGTTTTTACATAGATTTATTAACAAACGCCAGGACCGCCATTTCAGAAAATTGCACAGACTCAGCTATTTTTAACCGCAATGACCAAGGTCCGATGTTTTTTTTCATGGGTTGAGCAGTGTGCTTAAATGGTGTATGATCCAGGCATTTTACTTGTTAGATTCTTCCTTATTTTGAGGTGGTCTTGTTGTTTGAAACACTTACCCTTTCATGTTCTGCTCTGTTCATATGGCATGATGCCAGGGCCTTGGGATTACATTTTTCTTTTTTAAATGCAATACCAAATTCTGTTGACAATAACGCACCTTTAGCAACTTCTTGTTGAATTTGAACATGTATGTGAGGATAGGAATTGGCTATGATGATGGATGAGAAGGAGGAGGAGGAGGACTGTGGTGATGGCAATAATGATGATGATTATGATGGAAGGCAGATTATGCTACAAACCTTGTTGAAGAAGATGATGATGATGATGATTATGATGAAGGTGATGATGATGAAGGTGAAGATGATGATGATGATGAAGGTGATGATGATGGTGATAATGGTGATGATGGTGATGAAGGTGATGATGATGATGATGATGATGATGATGATGATGATGATGATGATGATGATGATGATGATGATGCTCATTACACTTGCTTTAGGTGATGTTGCTGACAATGGACTGGCCCTAGATGATCAAAAGCAAGACAGACAGACAAGAGGCAGCGAAGGTATGAATGCTAGACTAAGTGTTGAAAATGTATTTATAATAAGCAGACTTACATACGATTTTACCTACCTGTTTATATGTGCATACATGCCGTATTGTTGTGTTCGATTCCCAGACTTTGTCGAAAACATTCCAGGATTTTTACTGCTTAGATTGATAATAAGAAGATGCTTAAGTACACCTTTATCGGTTTAATAGTGTATTTTACTGATTAAAATCTGAATAATGTAATGTTTAAATAATATTTGTAATATACCATTTGCCCCAATTTGTTGGTTTATCACGCTATTAAATTTGCAATCCAAAAGTGACGGGGTCTAAAGAAGCAAACAAAAGACTTTAAAAGTGAAGAATGGCAATCAGTAGTAATTTGTTCCCTTTTTTCAATTTTTTGTTTTCAATTTCTAAACAAAATTATTAAAATCCTAATAAAAATAGCATACTTAATTTAAATCATTTTGCTGTTTTTATGGCTTGCAGATACTGTTAATGCAGAGGCGATACCTGTTAGCAATGAAGAGGTTTCAAAAAATGAAGAAGATATACAACATAATAATTTGCAAAAAAGAGGTAGGAAAATAACTTTTTGAATCAGCATTGCAAGAGAGTTACTTTGGTTTTCAAGTGAAACTAATCTTTTTATATATATGCTTAACAATTAAGCATTATATATAACAGGTTAGTTTTTAATTTTTATTGCTAATTTAAAGCATGTATTGACAAAATATGTCCCACTCATTATCATTTCACACCATAACTCGCTTACTCAAATACTAACAAAATTCCTAAACTCATTTTATAAAATATTGTATGAAATTACAACTAGTCGGATCCTATGAAACTGTTGATTTAAATAGAGGCTATTTGTTGGTTTTGATAAATTATCAATTGTAATTTACAGTGAGCATAAGAAAAAAACACACATTTTTAATGGCACTGAAAACAATATATTTAAGAATGGCCTCTAAAACCAACAAAATTTGTTCTTTTTACTTAATGCTTATTTACATCTAACATTATATTTAGTGGGTTAATTGTGCTGGAATCCACCATGACGTCAAAAAAGGATGTCATTTCACAGTAAAACAAAGAGAAATAACGATAATTTTACCTGTTATTTTTCATTGTTTGAAACCATAAATTATCATTTTTAAATTACTTTTTCTATTTTCTATAAAAGCTGAAAAAAGCATAAATAAACAAATGTCTCAAACCACTTGATGTCTGACTATTTTGATTCTGAATTTCTGTCAATAAAATTTCCCTATCCAATATGGCCTGTGCTTTTAAAAACATTTCCCGCAGAGGGTGAAATATATTGTGAATTTGTGTCTTTTTCTAGTTGTTTTAACACCTAAATCGCATTTAGTTACTATCTTCATTGTTGAATTTACGCTCCTGGATCATTTCTTTGATTTAGTACATGCCAGAATTTTCCAAACTTTTAAGTTTCATATATGCTTTTCTCAGTTGATTTTCACGTGCTGCGGGTCATTTGTTGGTTTTGTTAGATTAACAATTTTTATGCCCCCGTATTGAATGATCGGGGGTATATTGTTTTTGGCCTGTCTGTCATTGTATGTGTGTGTCTGTCATCGTATGCGTGTCTGTCATTGTATGTGTGTGTCTTAAAACTTTAACCTTGGTCATAACTTTTGCAATATTGAAGATAGAAACTTGATATTTGGCATGCATGTGTATCTAATGGAACTGCACATTTTGAGTGGTGAAAGGTCAAGATCATCCTTCAAAGTCAAAGGTCAAATACCGTATATGGCTTCAAAGCCCAGTAGGGGGCATTGTGTTTCACAAACACAGCTCTTGCTATTAAAGAAGTGATGCCCCTTGACACTTCCATGACTGCAATAGGATTTGTTACCCCAAGTTAAAATGAATTATTATACCCCCATTACCATTGGTAATGGGGGCTATATAGGAGTCACCTTGTCTGTGGGTTGGACTGTCTGTCCCAAAAATTTTATCTGTTCTTCACCAAACTTGGTCAAAAGTTGTATCTAGATAATGTCTATGTCAAGTTTGAATATGGGTCATGCCAGGTCAAAAACTAGGTCACTACAACATGGACAGTGTGTCATGCGAAAGAATAACGTTGATATCTCCAATGTCAATTTCACACTTTGAGTTCAAAGGTAAAAAATGGCCATAAATGATCTTGTCCGAGCCATAACTATGTCATTCATTGTGAGATTTAAAAATTACTTGGTACATTTGTTCACAATGATTGTATGGTTTCATGCGAAAGAATTACGTCAATATCTCCAAGGTAAAGGTCACACTTTGAGTTCAAAGGTTAAATTAAAAATGACAATAAATGATCTTGTCCGGGCCATAGCTATGTCATTCATTGTGAGATTTTAAAATTACCGGTACTCTGTACATTTGTTCACAATCATTGGACGGTATATCATGCGAAAGAATTACGTCGATATCTCCAAGGTCAAGGTCACACTTGGAGTTCAAAAGTAAAAAATGGCCATAAATGAGCTTGTCCGGTCCATAACTATGTCATTCATTGTGAGATTTTAAAATGACCCTGTACATTAATTTTGTTCACAGTCATTGGCAGCTTGTCATGCGAAAGAATTCAAGACTTCAAAGGTCAAAATGGCCATAAATGATATTGGCATAATAATTGTTAAAAAATAGCTTCTCTTGTTTTGTGAAGACAGCATGCAAAATATTCTGTGTCAATTCAGCATGTGGGGGTATAAGTCATGTCTGTGACAAATCTCTAGTTTAAAGGATAAAAATCATTTCAATTGAGCAACTCTATGAGATTAAAACATACATAGCCTGGTTTTTTCGTTTATTTGAAAGTTTGACAAAATATAGCATAACTTAATATTGAATTAATTACATGAATGTGCTGTTGGAAACTGTAAATAACTATTTATTTATTTGATTTTCTTCAGACCATATTGTGCAGTCTTCAGTTGAAGAAAAACAAGAGACACCAGGTAATTTTATGCGATAAACAAGCCTCATCTTAAATATCAAACACAAGTATCTTCGAAGTATTTCAATTTGTAAAAGTAAACTTTATAAATTGGATAGCTTTTAAACATCTTATTGCAGCAGTGTAGTGTGCAACAGTTAACCCACTTTCTTTTTAGGTACAAAAAGGAACAGTGAGGTATTGTATTCTAAAGGCCCAAGTCCACAAACACTTTAAAAATTTGAACATTCGCTGCAAAAATAATTTATAAGGGACATCTAACTGATCTAAATACATAAAACAATTTAGGAATATATAAATGTAATTTTTGTTTGTACAGTTTTTATAAATGAAATAGTGTGTGAAGGCTCTGGAGTAAATAAATTTAGTATTTTAACCACGTCCTTTATTAGGCCAGCTAGCTCAGTTTGAAAAGCAGGCTGGACTGCTTTATCCAAGAATTTGTGTGGGAAGCGGTCATGAAATCCTTTGCTGTTTTACCCCCAACTCTGATTCAAATATGAGTTGTCAAATTCTGGCATAAGTATGTGAACTTATTACTGGTAAACCATCTGACCCTGAAAAAGTGTGAATTTGTTACTGCCATGAGATGACTGAAATACCACCTCAACAAACATACAAAAAACTATGATCAGTAGACAGGGGAGCCGAAGAATTGGTTGAAGTTCGGGCCAATGTTTCATGACTGAGGCCTGATGATCATAGGCAGAAATAACTTTGAAATATTATGGGGTCTGTATTTTGCCTGTTTCTCGATGCATCAAATGAGCTTGGGATATCAAAATCTCAGTTGTGCCAATGAAAATTTATTGATTGCAACAGGCCTGCCATTATCATGATGATAGTTACTGTGCAGATAATATCTGAGCCTCACCTAGCTCCAAATCAGCTTTGGCAATGGGCAGCCTGGTCGGAGCTTACCCTGTCCACTTATAAGATCTCTAAAATGTGCGTGACTTTTTAGCTGCTAGGTTAGCTCTTGAGTCTTGACCAGACTGCATGACTGAGCAGGCTAGTCTGAAGCTATGCTTGCCGCACATGCCATAAGACCCATTTTGGCATTACGCAGTTCATCTGTCTGTGAAATGGCAATTTAAAATCTGAAAAGAAAGGTGCAAAGCAAATCATGTTGGTCCTCTTTTCTTAGATTTTGGCATGTATTGAAGTTTGTTATTAAATGCTTTTTATTGACAAATGTAAACATCGGATCTAAAAAGCTTCAGTAAAAAACAAGAAGAAAATTAAAGAAGAAAAAAAAGTAACTCTCATCTGGGCTCAAACCACAGACTCCTGGAATAAAAGTCTTAACGCTCAATAGACCACTCCGCCATCCATACTCATACAATCAGAGATGTATTTTATACTTTATATAATCAATCCTTTTAGTGTCACAAAATATAATGACAACATTACAGAACTCTCCTAATTATTCAATCGTTTTGCCTTGCCTTGCAACGCTGTATAATTTTCAGGTTTTTAAATAGTAAAAAGATGCATATAATGGATATTTTAGAGCATGCTTAATGTTCAGTATTTCTGTTTCCTCACAAATATCATTTCTACAACGGAAATTTGCGAGTCTGAAACATTTTTTTTTTATTTTAACAATTTACCAAATGTGGAAAGGCCCCTTTAAAATACAAACAAAAACCTCAATCACTGTTTTCTGTAATTTTGCTAAGTTTTTAGATAACTGTTGCATCCTTTTACTTATGAAAAGTGTTACACACACATAATAATTTTAACCAATTAGCTTGATAACTATCTGTATACATAGAGGATATTTGTTGGATTCGGTGGATTATCGATTTTAATTCACGAGTGATCATAGTAAATGACATTTTCACGAGTGGCACAGCCACGAGTGAAAATATAAATTTTCTATGATCACGAGTGAATTAAAATCGATATTACACCGAATCCATTAAATTTTCTTTTTATTTTATGCTTTTTTTCCACAGTTTATATGCATTGTTAAAGAGTTTAACTGAAGAATTTCGCTAGGATAATGACGTCATTTCGTAAAAAAATGACGTCATTTCACAGTAAACAGTGAAAATTATCGATAATTCTCACTGATAATTTTCACTGTTTGAAACAGTGAAATTATCAGTTTTATTTCACTGATATTTCTCTATAAACCACCGGAAAGCATAAAATAAAAAACAATAATTTATTTCATTATTATTATTTATCTATGTTTTGGGTTATTTTGTCCTTCTGAGTTAATCAATTTCTAAATAATAGGATAAATGCTATTACTGATTCATTAAAATTGTTCAGGGCCCAGGGCTTTCAAAGTAACCAAGTATGTCTACACACTTGTATACGTTTAAACTTTTACTTGTTTTTATGGGAAATTAATCAATAAGCAGCAATCAAATAAAAAAAAGATAAATCAAATAAAGATGACTGCAGTCAAAAAATTAAAATAAACACAAACATACAAAAAAACACAAATGTGTGTTAAAATTAATCAATAAATTTATAGCATCAGCCCAATCAAAAACATATGGTATCAAAAAGAGGTTCTTGATTGGGATGACAATCTTGATGTGTTAGACAAATTCATCAGACTTGTCGCTTATAAAATATTCTAAGCTCAAAGTATTGTTCCTTAACTTAAAACTCGTTTCTTACAATTGAATTTAACATTTTAAAATTGCAGACGAGATTTTACCGGATTGCCCCAGAAGTCCACCAGCAACTTACCCGAGTCATATTGTCTTTGATGAACAATTTGATATTAAAATCATAGAAGACTCTGATACCCCTGAAGTTATCATAAAGACATAATAATGAAAAAAGCTACAAGGATTATTTTAATGTGATGAAATATTTCCAGGAATAAATGTTTTCATAAAATTTGTCAAAAGTTATTAGTGTTATGTTTTTAAATATCCTTTATTTTGAGAAAATAAGAAAACTTCACATTGTCAAAAAGTTCTATAATAAGATAGGGTTTGATTTTAACACCATTAATATGTATCATTTAACACCTAATGGAAAAGAAGCATTAAGAATTTTTTCTGTTTCATCTGTAGGTATGAACATCGTCCCAAAGGTTGTATTTTGAACATATTTACTACTTGGTGGATCACATTTAAAATTTCCCAATTGAATAGCCTTAATGTGATGACCCTGGCTAAGAAAGGAATTTGGGCTGCAACAGTTGTTGGCAGAATTATGGCCCTTTCTATGGTTATTACAATTTATATTCAGTTTATATTGATGATATTTGTTAATTTTTGTAGATTATTAATTTATTTCAAGACTGATCAGAGGAATTAATATTTAATGTTTTTTTTACACAGGTGGTGCAGATGCAACAATTTCCTTTGGTCACTTGTGAATACAAAAATAGATTTAAAAAACAAATGTTCTTGCTATTTAATTTTTTTCCATGGTCTTTTTTCCTTTTTTTTTGAAAAGTCTTTACAGGAAAAATTGTCATTTTGCAAGAATATTATCATGGTGTCAAATTAATGATGCCATTTAACAGTGAGAAGATTAATTTACACTGTTATTTTTATCCCCCACTGTAGGGGGATATTAAAATATAGTATTGACATTGTCCATCATTCAGTCTGTCAATTTTTTTTCCAAAACCTTTTCAGAGCTATATCTCAGAAACTAATGATTTAAAAATGAAACTTATATAAACCTTATTGCCTTTTGTTGTTTTTGTATGCAAAAAAATAATTCAGGGTTTTATCTCAGAAACTGTATAAGGTTAAAAGATGAAACTTCACGGGTGGATATATATCAAAGAGCAGAAGTCAGCAGCCATGCACAAGAAGCATAACACTACACGTTCTTATATAATAGTTTTTACTCTTTTTTTTTCAGTTTATGCCCCTGGATTGAATATAGTTATTTCCCAGAAAATTATTTGGTGGGGGATATCAATTCAACAATTTTGTTTAATAGCTGTTTCAAAAGTATAGTAACCAGCTTTTAATCATGTGCCCGATAACCTGCAGGAAATCGTAACATAAAATCACTTTCACCTGAAGAATTCTTTTTTTATTTAGTTGAAAGTTAATTTGACACTTTGATCTATCATCTCCCACGTATCACTTTACTGGAGAGAAGTCTGGATAAAAAGATGGGCAAAAGACACTTTAAATGTCTTTTGCTTATCCAAACTTTGAGATTAGAAACAATAGGGCAACGCTTCTTGCGTATTGTCAAATAAAGATTTTTTTCTAAGTGTCTTTAACTTGACTACCAAAATATTTGTTCTATTTACTTCAATAGTTTTTCTACAGGTTTGTCATGAAGATTAATCTGTCAGTTTTTTTTCCTAAGTCTTAAAATTGATCTCAGAAAAAGATCTCATATTGAAATCTTGTTTAGAAGTTGTTGTTTTTTAATTATGCCCATTGAAAAAAGTAGCCTGTACACCAAAACAGTTTAAGCCTATTGTCTTTTCAAACTGAGCACAATATGAAACTGTAAGATTTGTCTCATTATAAGAAGTAACAACATCAGTATTTTATGGTAGTAATCACTTGTGATAATCAACAGAAATCCTCTCAGGAAAATCATGCAATCATCCTTCAAGATTGTGTTTTAATACGCCTGTCACTTGAAGTGACTAATTGTGCGAAAACCCTTTGTACACAGATAGGTGGCCAGCTTTCCGCTCTCTAAAAGTCTAAGTTTGCTCTCTAAGATGTACAGTTTTCATCTAATCTTCACCAAAGTTTCTTGAAATCATCATGTTGGTTTAGATTAAATGCAGGACAAGTTTGATAACCAGCCAATTCACACCAAGGCAATTAAAAGTTATTGCCCTTTATTTATACAAAAACTGAAAACCACAGTTTCTGCTTTTTTATTCAAACAGTTTTAATTGAACCTTTGCCAAACATTTTGGATTTTTTTTTTCATGAAATGAATGTCGACTTTGGTGGCCGGCCAAATAATGCCAGACACAAGTTATTGCCATTTGTTTATTGATATTTTTTCAAAATGTGCCACTTGAGCTCAGTTCATTTAATTTTCACAGAATCTTAACTACACTATTGGGACATGAGGTCCATTTATAAGACAGTAGTACATATCTGTCCATGACCTTGTTCAAAATTAAGTTCAGTTTATTGAGACTTCTCGCTTATAAAGATGTCACATAATCACTGTTTGATATATGTACATACACAATGCCGTACATCCGTCCCAGTTTCTGATATTAAAAATTATTATACCACTTAAAAAGAAATCATCACATACGTTCAACATTTAGATATGAGCCGCGCTCTGTGAAAAGGGGGTTTAATGCATGTGTGCAAAGTGTCAGCCTGTGCAGTTCACACGGGCTAATCAGGGACGACACTTTCCGCCTTAACTGGATTTTTGCAAAGAAGAGGCTTTCTTGTCAGGAAAAATATCATAGAAGCGCAAAGTGTTGCCCCTGATAAGCATGTGCAGACTGCACAGGCTAATCATTTTCACAGAGCACAGCCTTTATGTATTTCAATTTGCGTTTAATCACATGTCCTAAGCTCAAAGGTGACAGCAGGTGATAACTGATTAAAGTTTTGGAATATTTTCTTGTCAGTACCAATGACAAGGTACCGTTATACACTAAACTCGTGCATCCCTTTAAAGTCACACACCTTATTTGGCATAGTAAATTTAAGTATAAATAAGCAACATATTTTATATATGCTAATTAGAATATATCTGGTGGTTACAAGGTAGAAATCTGTCTTTTTTGCACTTTAAAACTTAAAAATTATTGCATTTGTTGAAATGGACGTGTACGCCTAGAAATCCTACTTTCGGTTATAATGGCGGTACCGTTTGAAAAATAATAAATTACTAGTTAACTAGGCTAAAGATTTAATTTTATCTATGGCAATTAAAATATATCTGATGGTTACAAGGTAGAAATCCGTCTTTTTTGCGCTTTAAAACATAAAAATAAGCGCGTTTGTCATATTGAATGAATGTATACGTCTAGAAATCCTACTTTCTGTTTTAAAAGTGGTACCATTTAAAAAATAATAAATAACTTGCTAACTAGGCTATCGATTTAATGTTATCTATGCCAATTAGAATAAATCTGGTGGTTACAAGGTAGAAATCCGTCTTTTTGCGCTTTAAAACTTTTAAATAATCACGTTTGTCGAAATGAATGGACGTATACGTCTAGAAACCCTACTTTTAAAAGCGGTAACGTCTGAAAAATTATAAATTACTTGCTAACTAGGCTATAGATTTAATGACAATTTTGCACACTTTTAAATTGCATCTATATGTATTGATTAACATGTATTTCATTACAAAGTCAGAGGCAAGGTGTGTGGCTTTAAGGATTTCAGTCAGTTACTCTTCATGCTCTAGGGTAATGATGATACACCAGGGTATCCACTATCCTTTTACTCCAGTAATCTTAATTCATGTTGTGGATTTATTTCCAGATTTAAACCAGGACCTGTCAGAATTATTTGGGCGTGAAGACACATGGGTGTAAAATTTGAATACACAGGTAAAATATCAGCTTTTATCATACCACTGCATTGATATGTGCCTGATATAACGTTGCCTGATATATTTTTTTATATCATGGTCAACAGGAAGTTCTTATATCAGTCATGTATGGAGGATGGTCATATTACTCGGAATCAACTATAAAGTAATATTTTTTAGTGAAATCGAATCAGATTCAACAAAACAAACAATTTGATACAAATAGGCAATATATTTTAAACACAAAATGCAAAACAAACAGCAAAGTTGTTTTTACAAATATTAAGCGCGCGTGCTCATGACGTCATTATTAACACGTCAAACGACAAAAGTCATATTTCCCGCTAAAACAGAAGACTTTGAGCGATTTTTTCATTATTTCTTTGAAATTGGGGACGTAGAAGTATGATAAACAGAAAAACAGGTTACTGCCAGATCTTTTTGTAACATATCAGGCTCAGCACGAAAAAAAAATAATGGCGCGGCAAGCCTCGCCGTAATAATATTCTAAGTCTTGCCTGATATATTACAAAAAGATCAGGCATTAATCTGTTATTCTCTATATATTACTTATAACATACATGTACCAGTATGAAAGCTTTTTTTCCTATTTTGTAAGCGTGTTTTGGCTCTTTCAAATATGAAGAAATAAGGATGTTTTCAGGTAGTAAATTGTGAAAATGACCAAAATTGTATGTGTCACTGTCCAGACAATTTTTTTAGAGCATATATTATCGTGTATGAAATTCTTTGATAGTTTTTAAACATATATATACCAATTAAAGAAATGTTTCCAATATTCTATTTTCAAGGATTGTGCTAACAAGATTTGAAGACAGATTTTGATTGGCCAGTCAGCCTATCCAGGAATTCATCTGAGACTCCATACTTAGTTAAAATCAACGTTTATTTCTGATTGCATAAACTCTGGAACTGTGAGAAGGACTTCACTGTGATTCACTTGCGATTTTCAGCCCTATTTATATTAAATTTACTAACTAAATAACCCATTTCCCCTCAGGAGAAAAGTGAAAATTGCTATTTGCTACAAGCATAAAACCTGAACAGCCTGCAGGTCACTCGCTGGCTGTTCAGGTTTTATGCTGTTTGCTGATCATCCGTGTCTTAGGGTTGGAGATGAATTTTTTTAAACTTAAATCGTTTTATATGGTCTTTAATTTAATTTAATCAATTAATTGACTTCAAACAGGTCGAAATGCGTATCTAAGTTGTCGAGGGTTAAACAAAAAATAAAAAAAATTTACAAAGCCAATTTTGCTGTCAATGGGATGAATCAAATAGATGTACATGACTGTTACACATTATGTAATAAATATTAATCACAATTTCAGAATAAAATAGTTTATTTATGGATTGCTGCCTTTTTCATACATATCACAGGGGACATTCCAAAAAACTGAAGTTTGGATTTTAATATAATAACATGTTGATCTTAAAATAATGGTCTGTTGAATATGATGAGTAAGTTTGACAAAGTGTGAGCCATTGGATGTAAAAAAAATCATAACTAACTTTAATTTTAACTGTGCACACTAAATTCCAAATTTGGGTTCATCAGTTACTGATTTTTTTAAGCATATGACTTGATATCACTGAATAAATTTCCTAATATTGGTGCAAATATTCATGTTGTAACAAGATAATACATACAGGCCGAACTGCTTTAAAATTGTACAAGCCTACCGGTAAGTGTTAACATGTATACATAACACTACGTCAGAAATACAAAATTCTTTCGCCAAAAAAGTAAAGCCTTTATTCTTGCCGGGAGGCACTTTCCTAATCTTAAAATTGTTTACAAATACAGCCCTTGTTATTTGAAAGGTGAAGTTAAAGTTCTATGTTAAGCTTTTGATGGAACAACATCACAATCTCGCTTGCACAAGTGTTCAAGTAGGGCTTTGCAGTGCAAATATCCTTAAATATAAGGGCTGGCCAACTCTGTCATTTGTCATGCAAGGTCTTTGATGTTTCGCTCTCCAGATTATGATGTCAGGTAGAAATGCAGCATAAGAGCAGTGGTGAAGTGATGCAAATGTTTTGAAGGTGACCCAGTTAATATACGTTCAAAAGGCAAGTGTATAATTGTTATGGCTCAGACAGGGTTAAAAGATATAGCTGTACTGTTTAAGGCAAAACAAAAATGAGGGAATGTGCTGACTCAATGGATGAGTCATGGCTGGTGGTCTATTGGCAATTTATTGCCCAATAACCTTAAGGTGAATTTAAAAGGGACATTGTATGCACTTCTGTCAATTTCAAAATGACTCCTGTTCGTTTAAAATTGAAAAAAGACTGTCTGAACAATTTAAATATGACCAAAATGAAAAATATTGTTTAAAGAAGATGCTACAAGTTAAGTTGCGCTTGTATTTATAATACATACAGAATATTTGTTCATGTCAGTGTAAGATCGTTTGTTATTTCACGAGTGATCATAGAAAAGATAAAAGTTCTGAAGGTTCCTCAATATTAAGTCAGAAATACGGCTTCTAGAATGGTTATGAGTTTTTTCTTAGATTTATAAGAGAAAGTTTTTGACTTGCATGATCCATATTTTAACTCGGCCTAACACTCAAGTTTAATCAATATTGGATAAAAATTGTGGTCTCTATACTGGTTACAATATAATAGTAGACGACCAACACCCAACAAAAGGGGATCACTAAAGCTCCCCATGAGCCTCAAGATTTTAGGTGAGCTAAAAACAAATCACAAACCATTTGTTATCAAATTTACACTGTTTTATGCAGATTGACTTTTTTTCACAGAAATAAGGTGGCCGGCTACAAGGATGAAATAAAAATAGAAAACACTAGTTGCATCTTAGATCTACTATGTTTCTTATTTTAAGGTCGAATACAGTGTGTAAATGTTGACAGCAGGAAACATTTGCTGCATCCAGCAAAAAAAGGTTTAATACAGTATGAAGCCACTGTCAGAGCTGCTGACCAGCCTGTGCATTTGAACAGTCTGGCCAGGTCAGCTACCCTGTCAGCTATTGTCACACACGGTTTTGTGGTCTCATCTGTGGACATAATGACCACCCATCAGAGTATACTGATGCTACATGTATATATGAGTCATGTTCTGAGAAAACTGGGCATAATGCATGTGCGTAAACTTTCCTCTATTATGGTATTTTTAGTTTCAAGGAAGGCCCTCCTTACTGAAAATCAACTTTAGGCGGAAATTGTCCCCGATTAGCCTGTGCGGACTGCACAGGCTAATCTGGGACGACACTTTACGCACATGCATAATGCCCAGTTTTCTCAGAACAAGACTCGTATGGAGTTGCAATGTAGGGATATGTCCAAAGGCACATCTTCACACTACTTGGCTCATAATAAGCCTTTAGCTGTAGATACCATCAAAATGAACAAAAATACAATACAACAACTATACAAATGGTTTAAACCAAATTAGCTGAGCACAATCAAGTGAATTGTGTCTGTTTTACAAATACAAGTTACATGGGGTCTTTTACAGTGTGTAGTGTCTAAAAGACTAGAGAATCCAATTAACTATTATTTTCATGCATCTGGAATGTCACAATGCAAGGGAAACAACTTATCTATAGTTGTAAGCCAAAGTCTTCAGAATGACAATTTTACGTCCCCTAATGCTGCTAATGTAGTTTTGAAGCTAAACACAAGGGTTTATATGACTCTTAAGACGGGTACTGGCCCAGTTTAAGGTTAAACCAAAGGTTTAATATATAATACATTAAGTTAAACAAAAACCAACTATTGACATTTATTTAACACCTATATGCATATATAAGCAATACCTAACAAATAAGCACATGATCAAGTACTTGTATTTAAATATAACTATTTATTTAAACACAGCACATTTCCTTATAAAATGCAAATTATTTGCACATTTCATGGCAAGTCTAATTTTTAATCATAAAGTGGATGATAATGGTTTTAAATGATAACTTTGGTATATAAACAAGACAAACATTTACTGTAACTGTAACAAAAATACGATTGCTGAAGTGATAATATGCAACACGTCTCAAGCTAAAGGGCAATAACAGTATATTTATTTAATGCTTTTTGGTGGTTTATAGAGAAATATCAGTGAATTAAAACTGATAATTTCACTGTTTCAAACAGTGAAAATGATCAGTGAGAATTATCGATAATTTTCATTGTTTACTGTGAAATTACGTCATTTTTTTGACGAAATATATGTTGATAAATGTTGTCAGTGAATGTTTTATTTCTGTACAAAATTTAACCACATAAGAAATGCTGTATGTCTCATAGAAAGAATTACAGATGTAATCAAACTGGACTGTTAAAAAATTCCTATATTTTTCCAGAAAAAGTGCTCAAAACAATATTTTGCTGAAAAAGAGTCATATATTCTATTATCACATGCCATACCCTGTTTCCTATGTAATATAATCATTACAAATATTTTTATCTTACACATGTATAATATACTTTTTAAGTGTTTTCATTTGCTTAGTTTTCATTCGATTGACCAATCGCATTTTGTTATTTTGCTGAAATGACGTTGCAACGTCAAATCACGTCACGAAATGTAAACAACATTCCATATTTAAAAATTATGTGTGCGTAAATATTTATTTTATTTACTCATTTAAAAGCATGTGATAAACAAGAGTGCTAAACTGTCACAAGATACGCCCGTTTTAAGGCTTTGGACAACTTGATAACATTACCATGACCCATATTTGAAATTGACCTACACATCATCTAGACACAACTTCTGACCAAAGTTGGTGAAGATCTGATGAAAACTACTTCAATTAGAGAGCGGTCACCATGCTAAATGCTTGAAATGCACTAAGTGACCTCATTACCTAGTTTTTAACCTGGCATGACACAAAATTGAACTTGACCTAAATATTGTCTAGATACAACTTCTGACTAAGTTTGGTGAAGATCGGATGAAATCTACTTCAATTAAAGAGCGGACACCATGCTAAATGCTTGAAATGCATTAAGTGACCCTGTGACCTAGTTTTTGACCCCGCATGACCCATATTCCAACTTGACCTAGATATTGTCTACATACAACTTCTGACCAAGTTTGGTGAAGATCGGATTAAAACTATTTGAATTAGAGAGCGGAAACTGCTGTGGACGCCGCCCACCCGTCCGCACGCCACCAAGGTGAAACTATAATACGTCCCGTTTTTTTAAAACGGGCGTATAAAAAGATCTGACACTCGTCATATCATACCATATTTTATTAAACTTGTCAAGGAAATGTGTCATTCCTGAAGTCGTTAAATAAAATATGGTATGATATGACAACTCGTGCCAGATCCTATATTTCCAACATTTTCATCAAACCCTTGTTGACAACAATTCTTTACTATTACAATGAGCACAAGATTATGTAAAATACAAATTACACATAATTTAAAAGCAGTTCTTTTATTATTCTCAATGCCAACCACTGGTGGAGCTTTCTAATGTGTGACAATTTAAATAATCGCCCTTTGGGTTATTTGTTTCAGTCACATTTTCCTTTATTGATCTAAAATGATCCTCTTTGAGGCATAAAGTTTTAGACAAATGGCTGTGACCAAATGGAAATTACTTCAAACATGGAAATTATTAACCAGAAAGCTACCTTAGTGAAAGGAAAATAGTGGCCAACTTGAAACATTGTTTTTTCAGTTCATGTCTGGTAAAAAAATTCTCACAGATTTTCCTTTCCCGCCACATTAAGTTATATACGGCTCTTCAGATTCTGTTCCCACAAAGACTAAGTTGGCGTTCACTTTGCCTGATTGTTGGCCTTGGCATCTTCACTATCCAGTGATTTTAATAGTCTAAATAAGCCAGCTGCCTCACGTATGCGACTGAACTCTATGCAGAATGCTTGCACTTCTATGAAGATATCCTGCAATGCAAGATGGGAACAATCTCAGTAACAGAATATATTTTGCAAATATTTGTTAAGCCAATGTGTAAGAAAATCACTTTAATGAATACAATTAAAAAAGTTCCTGATGAGTGACTGCCTAATACCTTAACATCTATGATCTTATTATGGTTATATGACTGCACAATACCCTAACATCAGTGATCATGTTCCTGATGAAATACTGCACAATAACTTGATGATCTTGATGTAAATGAGCGACTGCTCCATACCTTAACATCAATTATGATCTTTTTCTGGATGAATAAATGCACAATACCTTAACGTCGATGATCTTATTCCGGATGAGTGACTGCAAGAAGACGCACACCAGCCTCACGAGCCTGTTCTGCATATAGCGGTCCTTGATGGTCTCACATGTGGAGATGCAGTTGGAGATGTACAGGTGGATGAACTCTGATGGCAGCTCTACCGCCTGAAATGGGCAGGAACTTGTGAAAATGAGTCTCGTTCTGGGAAAACTGGGCTTAATGCATTTGCCTGAAGTGACATCCCAGATTAGCCTGTGCAGTCGACACAGGCTAATCCAGGACTACACTTTCCGCTTTTATGGAATTTTTCATTTATAGGAAGTGTCTTTTAAACCGAAATCCAGTCAAGGCAGAATGTGTCGTCCCTGATTAGCCTGTGCACCCTGCACAGGCTATACTGAGACAACACTTTACAGTTTACACACATGCATTACGCCCATTATTCCAAGAACAAGGCTCGAATATCAATATTTATTGTGTGTGAAATATTGTAGATGGTACAGAAATTATATAATAGTCTAAAACTTTATTCAGGCAGTTGGCAGGAAAAGTACGTTAAAATAAACATTCACTAAATAACACTTTTTTGGGGTACAAAATGACCATAAAGCACATATCTGTATACTGAAATATATAGTGTAGCCTTTAAACTACTTTTTTATCAATATTCTTGCAGATAAATTACAAAAAGATTTAAGTGAATCTCTCTTTTCTTTCGAGATTCTGAAAATAGAATGAGCTTACGCAAATAGTATGAAATCTTTTAAAATAATATATTTTTTATTTTGTTTTGTTTTAAAGGGAAACAAGATGTGTTTGTGAAACACAATGTCCCCCTATATTATGTTTGACCTTGTGAAGGATGACCTTGACCTTTCACCATTCAAAATGTGCAGCTCCATGAGATACACATGCATGCCAAATATCAAGTTGCTATCTTCAATATTGCAAAAGTATTCATAAAATAAGCGATTTGGGCCACATATATTTGACCTCTGACCTTGAAGGATGACCTTGACCTTTCACCACTCAAAATGTGCAGCTCCATGAGATGCACATGCATGCCAAATATCAAAATGCTATCTTCAATATTGCAAAAGTATTTATAAAATAAGCGATTTGGGCCACCTATATTTGACCTCTGACCTTGAAGGATGACCTTGACCTTTCACCACTCAAAATATGCAGCTTCATGAGATACACATGCATGCCAAATATCAAGTTGCTATCTTAAATATTGCAAAAGTATTCATAAAATGAGCGATTTTGGCCACATATATTTGACCTCTGACCTTGAAGGATGACCTTGACCTTTCACCACTCAAAATGTGCAGCTTCATGAGATACACATGCATGCCAAATATGAAGTTGTTATCTTCAATATAGCAAAAGTTATTGCAAAATGTTAAAGTTGGCGCAAACAGACCAACAGACAGGGCAAAAACAATATGTCCCCCACTACTATAGTGGGGGACATAAAAAAAACAAACAAACTAATTTAAACATTCTACTTACTGTGGTGAGTCTATTGACGACCTCCATTGAGTGCAGAGACATTTCCATGTTAACCAGCACTGAGAAATACCTGAAACGTTAACTGATCTATAGAGACATTTCCATGTTAACCAGCACTGAGAAATACCTAAAATGTTCAGTGATCTAAAGAGACATGTCCATGTTAAACAGCACTGAGAAATACCTGAAACGTTCACTGATCTATAAGAAACATTTCCATGTTAATCAGCACTGAGAAATACTTTAAACCTTCACTGATCCATATAGACATTTCCATGATAACCAGCACTGAGAAATACCTGAAACGTTCACTGATCTATAGAGACATTTCCATCTTTACCAGCACTGAGAAATACCTGAAACATTCACTGATCTATAGAGACATTTCCATGTTTACCAGCACTGAGAAATACCTGAAACATTCACTGATCTATAGAGACATTTCCATGTTAACAAGCACTGAGAAATACTTGAAACCTTCACTGATCTATAGAGACATTTCCATGTTAACAAGCACTGAGAAATACCTGAAATGTTCACTGATCTATAGAGACATATCCATGTTAACCAGCACTAAGAAATACCTGAAGTGTTCAGTGATCCATAGAGACATTTCCATGTTTACTGATCTATAGACATTTCCGTGTTAACCAGCACTGAGAAATCCCTGAAACATCCACTGATCTATAGAGACATTTCCATGTTAACCAGCACTGAGAAATACCTGAAACATTCACTGATCTATAGAGACATTGCCATGTTTACCAGCACTGAGAAATACCTGAAACGTTCAGTGATCTATAGAGACATTTCCATGTTAACAAGCACTGAGAAATACTTGAAACCTTCACTGATCTATAGAGAAATTTCCATGTTAACAAGCACTGAGAAATACCTGAAATGCTCACTGATCTATAGAGACATTTCCATGTTAACCAGCACTGAGAAATACCTGAAATGTTCAGTGATCTATAGAGACATTTCCATGTTAAACAGCACTGTGAAATACCTGAAACGTTCACTGATCTATAAAAGACATTTCCATGTTAACCAGCACTGAGAAATACTTTAAACCTTCACTGATCCATATAGACATTTCCATGATAACCAGCACTGAGAAATACCTGAAACGTTCACTGATCTATAGAGACATTTCCATGTTTATCAGCACTGAGAAATACCTGAAACGTTCACTGATCTATAGAGACATTTCCATGTTAACAAGCACTGAGAAATACTTGAAACCTTCACTGATCTATAGAGACATTTCCATGTTAACAAGCACTGAGAAATACCTGAAATGTTCACTGATCTATAGAGACATATCCATGTTAACCAGCACTGAGAAATACCTGAAGTGTTCAGTGATCCATAGAGACATTTCCATGTTTACTGATCTATAGACATTTCCGTGTTAACCAGCACTGAGAAATCCCTGAAACATCCACTGATCTATAGAGACATTTCCATGTTTACCAGCACTGAGAAATACCTGAAACATTCACTGATCTATAGAGACATTGCCATGTTTACCAGCACCTAGAAATACCTGAAACGTTCACTGATCTATAGAGACATTTCCATGTTAAACAGCACTGTGAAATACCTGAAACATTCACTGATCTATAGAGACATTTCCATGTTTACAAGCACTGAGAAATACCTTAAACGTGTCCTGATCTATAGAGACATTTCCATGTTAACCAGAACTGAGAAATACTTGAAACCTTCACTGATCTATAGAGACATTTCCATGTTAAACAGCACTGAGAAATACCTGAAACGTTCACTGATCTATAGAGACATTTCCATGTTAACTAGCATTGAGAAATACCTAAAATGTTCACTGATCTATAGACATTTCCATGTTTACCAGCACTGAGAAATACCTGAAATGTTCACTGATCTATAGAGACATTTCCATGTTAAACAGCACTGTGAAATACCTGAAACATTCACTGATCTATAGAGACATTTCCATGTTAACAAGCACTGAGAAATACCAAAAATGTTCACTGATCTATAGAGACATTTCCATGTTACCTTCACTGATCTATAGAGACATTTCCATGTTAACAAGCACTGAGAAATACCTGAAATGCTCACTGATCTATAGAGACATTTCCATGTTAACCAGCACTGAGAAATACCTGAAATGTTCAGTGATCAATAGAGACATTTCCATGTTAAACAGCACTGTGAAATACCTGAAACATTCACTAATCTATAGAGACATTTCCATGTTTACAAGCACTGAGAAATACCTTAAACGTGTCCTGATCTATAGAGACATTTCCATGTTAACCAGAACTGAGAAATACTTGAAACCTTCACTGATCTATAGAGACATTTCCATGTTAAACAGCACTGAGAAATACCTGAAACGTTCACTGATCTATAGAGACATTTCCATGTTAACCATCATTGAGAAATACCTAAAATGTTCACTGATCTATAGACATTTCCATGTTTACCAGCACTGAGAAATACCTAAAATGTTCACTGATCTATAGAGACATTTCCATGTTAACCAGCACTGAGAAATACCTGAAACGTTCACTGATTTATAGAGACATTTCCATGCTAACCAGCACTGAGAAATATAAAAAATGTTCACTGATCTATAGACATTTCCATGTTTACCAGCACTAAGAAATACCTGAAACATTCAATGATTTATAGAGACATTTCCATGTTAACCGATTTATAGACATTTCCATGTTAAACAGAACTGAGAAATACCTAAACGTTCACTGATCTATAGAAAAATTTCCATGTTAACCGATCTATAGACAATTCAATGTTAACCGGAACTGAGAAATACCTGAAACATTTACTGATCTATAGATGATGATAAGTCATGGCCCAGTTAAAAAAAATTGAACTACAACATTGAGCGTCACTCATCATGTAAGTTTTACTTTGAATACTCAAGAAAACTGAAAAAAGCAAAAAACATATGTTTTTTTCTTTAACAATACAAGTTGCAGTTTTCAGTAGTTATACTTTATTTTAATGTTATTTCAGAAATACATAAATATTTGTCAAACCACTGGAAATCTAAACTTCAATGGCATACTGTTAACACTCAGTCAAAGGTCTATCCAATAGGCAAATTTGTTAGTCCGAGCTGGGTTAAAATTAAAACAAGAGGGCCATGATGGCCCTGAAAAGCTCACCTGACTAACCAAATACAATCCCAACCCAGATTTCATCAAGATAAACATTCTGACCAAATTGCATAAAGATTAGATAAAAAATGTGACCTCTATTGTCTACACAAGGTTTTTCTATTATTTGACCTAGTGACCTAGTTTTTGACCCCAGGTGACCCAAATACAATCCCAACCCAGATTTCATCAAGATAAACATTCTGATCAAATTTTTATAAAGATTGGATGAAAACTGTTACCTCTATTTGTCTACACAAGATTTTTCTATTATTTGACCTTGTGACCTAGTTTTTGACCCCAGATGACCCAAATACACTCCCAACCCAGATTTCATCAAGATAAACATTCTGATCAAATTTTATAAAGATTGGATGAAAACTGTTACCTCTATTTGTCTACACAAGATTTTTCTATTATTTGACCTTGAGACCTAGTTTTTGACCCCAGATGACCCAAATATACTCCCAACCCAGATTTCATCAAGATAAACATTCTGACCAAATTTCAAAAAGATTGGATGAAAACTGTAACCTTTATTGTCTAAACAAGGTTTTGCTATTATTTGACCTAGTGACCTAATTTTTGACCTAGTGACCTAGTTTTTGACCCCAGATGACCCAAATTCAATCCCAACTCAGATTTCATCAAGATAAACATTCTGACCAAATTTCACAAAGATTGGATGAAAACTGTGACCTCTACTGTCTACACAAACAAATTTTTGACGGTTTTTCAATCCAAACCCAGATTTCATCAAGATAAACATTCTGACCAAATTTCATAAAGATTGGATGAAAACTGCGACCTCTATTGTCTACACAAGGTTTTTCTATTATTTGACCTAGTTTTTGACCCCCAGATGACCCAAATACAATCCCAACCCAGATTTTATCAAGATAAACATTCTGACCAAATTTCATAAAGATTGGATTAAAACTGTGACCTCTACTGTCTACACAATGTTTTTCTACTATTTGACCTAGTTTTTGACCTAGTGACTAAGTTTTTGACCCCAGATGACCCAAATACAATCCCAACCCAGATTTCATCAAGATAAACATTCTGACTAAATTTCATAAAGATTGGATGAAAACTGTTACCTCTACTCTACACAAGGTTTTTCTATTATTTGACCTAGTGACCTAGTTTTTGAGCCCCGATGACCCAAATACAAACCTAACCCAGATTTCATCAAGATAAACATTCTGACCAAATGTCATAAAGATTGGATGAAAACTGCGACCTCTATTGTCTACACAAGGTTTTTCTATTATTTGACCTAGTTTTTGACCTAGTGACCTAGTTTTTGACCCCAGGCGACCCAAATAGTATCCCAACCCAGATTTTATCAAGATAAACATTCTGACCAAATTTCATAAAGATTGGATAAAAAACTGTGACCTCTACTGTCTACACAAACAAATTGTTGAAGGACACACGCACACACGCACATACGGACCCCGGACATCACAAGGTCACATAAGCTCACCATTTCACTTCGTGACAGGTGAGCTAAAAAGCAAGAGCTGTCCATAGACAGCACACTTGACAATTTGATAATTTGACGTTTATTTTCAGTCCGTCGACTGATATAACGACTGTGAAGACATTTGATGGAAAAAATCTGTAATTGCTACATAGATATATGCAACCCTAAACTTTTAACAAGAGATGCTTTTGTCAGAAACACAATGCCCCTATTGTACCGCTTTGAAGCCATATGTTTGACCTAGAAGGATGACCTTGACCTTTCACCACTCGAAATGTGCAGCTCCATGAGATACACATGCATGCCAAATATGAACCTTCTATGTTCAATATTGCAAAATTTATGACCAAGGTTAAAGTTTGGACACCGCTTTAAAGCCATGTATTTGACCTTGAAGGATGACCTTGACCTTTCACCACTCAAAATGTGCAGCTCCATGAGATACACATGCATGCCAAATATCAAGTTTCTATCTTCAATATTGCAAAAGTTATTCATAAATTTATTGCACAAGTTGAACCAAGGTAAAAGTTTACAAAGCTTCTGTTTATTACTGACTTAAATTCACAAGTTATCAGAGAAAATTAATTTAGTAATCATCAATGATCAACATACTTACTCCGTTATTTGATTAGACTGCATGAGCTTGAGAAGGACTTCAATAGCTACTATTGGGTTATTCTCCACTAAATCTGGCAGCTGAAAGCAAGTTTAGAAGAAAGATTAAGAACCACTATGAAAATTGTTGTAAATGAATTAAATGTGTTAATTTTGGTCTTGGAACCAAACAAAAAAGACGTTTATAAAACTTACTTAAAAAATAACTAGAATTGGAATTTAATAGTTCATTGAATATTAGCATTTTTGATTAGTTTTGTTGGCATGGTGGAAAATTATTAAACTTGAATACAAATACACATCCCTCTTTGTTCAACTGATCACCATTTAGGTATATTTAGATTTTTCAAGGGAAAACACACATAATACATTAGACACATTCAGGTACCATATTTAAAAAAGTTTTTGTTGGTGTTTTACTACCTTTCATTATATGCATGGGAATTAAAATTACCTAATTAAAAACAAACAAATACTGTGAAACCATTTATTTTCGACAGCACAAAATTTCGCCATTTTTATAAAAATGACGATTTCGTCAGCACTTAAATTCGCCGATTTCTGATTTTAAATTTTAAAAAATGCGTCAGTCAATATCCGATTTGTGTGTAATACATATTCGCGATCAATCGCAGTTGCGAAAAATCGTGGTACGAATGCGGGAACACACTTGAGAATCACTGCAGGATATGGGGCCTGTTTGTCACATGCCAATTAACTAGTCTTTTGTTATCAAGGGACAGTAATGGACCCTCTTAATGTATGCCATTAACACGTTCATTGTTATGATTAGCGGACAAAAGGGATCGAATAACCGTTAACGAGTGTTTGTAACAACGAAGCCAATTGCCAATTGGGTATGTGTTCTAGTTGGTATGATTTTTATTAAAATGCTGTCAATACCGTTTTAAAACTGTTTGTGTTATACGAAAGAGGTTCCAGTTTGTTAAGTGTTTTTTTTTCAAATAAAATGCTTTTTTTCTGATATCAACATTAAAATTAGAAACTCTATGTGTGTGGTTGTTCTTAAAAAGTAAACTACCGGTATATAAATCAATAATGTCAATAATTTAAAAATAAATAAATTGATACATATAAAATAGTAATAAGTGTGGTTAAACGCAAACAATCAAACAACAAACAGCAATTAAAATATTCATTATTAATTTGTGATAAATACGCATGTTGATCACACATCGTCATCTTTTTATTTGGTTTATTGTCTTTCATCGGCATTCGCTGCGTGATGGCTAATATGCAATACCCCTGAAAAACACAATGCACCTAATGGGTAATAAAGTTATAAACAATTAGCGCTAATTCATTACCATTCTACATAAACGAAGTCAACGCATTCGATACAGCTGTAATGCACATGGTTTTAAAGAAGTGTCACGTGTCAGTTAAGTACCTTGTGTAATCTACATCCCTTTGTGTCAAAACCGGATTAATCTTGATTACGAAACAGCAGTGAATGTGTGCATGGATTATGTTGGAATTTAATGCCTCATGTCTACGGTATAGTTTTAAAATATTGTTCAATTTGGTATTTGTTTTTGTTCAAACATAGAGCATGATTGTTCGTTAGGATCTTAAATTCGCCGATCGGTCGACTGACGAAATTTATGAAAATTAATGCCTGACGATTAATAATGGTTTCACAGTACATACAAATAATACATATTGTTAATTAGAAACTCAGTTCAAACCAGCCCTTGTTGACTCACAGTTAAATATGATTTACCAATTTCAGGTCTTGTGGTGTTTTGTTAACATAAAATAATCCTAAATTAATAACTAAATTGTACAGTAATCATTTTTAAAGCAGAGAATATTTGGAGATTTGCTTGTTTTTCCAAAATTGATCTGATACTCAACTCAATAACTAGTGGGGTTGAAGTCATTACCATATGGTACAATACCTTTGTTGGAATCAGTCTTATATGGTACACTACCTTGGTTGGAGTTAGCCCAAAATGGTACTCAAATCAATAACTATCATGGTTGGAGTCAGTCCCATATGGTACACTACCTTGAATGGAGTTAGCCCAAAATGGTACTCAAATCAATAACTATTGTGGTTGGAGTCAGTCCCATATGGTACACTACCTTGGTTGGAGTCAGCCCTATATGATACACAAGTTTGGGGTCTTTTTTCAGTTCATCAAGAAGTTGTTGTTGTTGCGGTAGGGTCAGCGGCCCCTTGAACGCCTTGGCCATCAGCCTGCGCACTTCTGCCCCTACTGAGCTGCTCACACACATGGTTGTGTCCCAAGCAATGTTGTACTCAACATCTGTAGGGTTCAGCCAGCAAAGCTGCAATGCATGTCAGTAGATCTGCCGGGTTATGGAGGTTTCGGTAAATGACAAGTTCGGTAAATTGATTTATATAGTAAAAGCCGTGGAGGTTTCGGTAAATTGATTTTATAGAGGAGGTATACCTACAACGAGGTGTTAATGACACCTATTATCGGCTTACAATAACATTAGGGGCATTTATTTGCAAACTGTGGATTAATTTTGATGTACATTAATTGAGTTGTTTGGCACTAATTAATTTATCTGTTTAAATGTACGGACTTGATTTTATCAAATTAAAGATGTTTGCAAAGTGTTATTATTAATGATCCAGGCTTGCAACCTATTGATATTCTAACCGATGGAGGTAAATTATATATTAAAAGTTTATCTTTAGGTCATGATCGTTTTGTATTTTATATATGTTTTTTAAACAATTAGTTGATAAAAACCTTAATTAAAGCGTATCAGTTAAAAAAAAATATAATAATGTGGCTCTTACAAGAGGTGGCCTCCACGTGGCAAGAGCTGGGCAACATATTCATTATGTTAGCAAACTACCTCATGTTTATATAATGGTTAAGTTTCGGTGGTTTAAAATACTAAGATCAAATATGTTTGTTTCTTATATAAATAAATTTCTTGCTCCTTTTTCCTACAATCAGGTCAGCACATAAGGTATTATTCTTAAAATAATGTAGATATGTATGTTTAGATCGTGAACATGCTTTAAAGGGATCTTTTCACGCTTTGGTAAATTGACAAAATTGAAAAAAGTTGTTTCAGATTCGCAAATTTTCGTGTTAGTTATGATATTTGTGAGGAAACAGTAATACTGAACATTAACCATGCTCTAATATAGCCATTATATGCATCTTTTGACGATTATAAAACCTAAAAATTATAAAGCGTTGCAACGCGAAACGATTGAATAATTTGGAGAGTTCTGTTTTTGTCGTTAAATTTTGTATAACTACGAAGATTGCTTATATAAGGTATAAAATACGTGACGCATGTATACTCGGCGGAATAGCTCAGTAGGCTAAAGCGTTTTTACTTCAGGACTCTGGCAGGACTCCAGGGGTTACTGGTTCGAAACCTGCTCCGGGCAATGTTCTTTTCCTTTTTTTAATTTTATTCTTGATTTTTTACTGGAGCTTTTACGATCCAATGTTTACATTTATCAATATAAAGCATTTAATACATAAGTTAAAAAATGCCAAAATCTGTGGAAAGGCCCCTTTAACACTGGTGGCCGAGTTTTTACATACACGACCAGTAACTTTCAAACTGTGAAATAAACAAACGTTTTCCTTCTTTAATCATGTTTACAAAAAATACTGGTGGTGACATCAAAGGATGTTTATTTGTGGTAAAAATAACATTATTATGTAATTGGGTAATTATAAAATTATAATGGTCATTGTCAAATAAGAAATGATCATCAGCCACATCAATGCCCTGGGACCATCCACAGCGGTCCACCACATGCTCGACGACGACGAGTCTTGAACGATGAACGACTGATATGGTTGAAATGTAACATTAAATTGAATTGTGTCGTACATGTATCTCATTTGTATTAGAAATGTAATTAAATTAAATCAGCATGCGGAAAATCTGAATGATAATAATGTGTCGTATTAATATTGTAGTGTGTCAAAAATGTATCTTATTAATATGTGATTACTCCCTCATTATTGTTTTAAATGACATGAAATATTCAAATATATATATTGTATCCATGTTTTACTTGTTGCTAAATAAAACGGATTACAAAGTAAATCAGTTATTATTTTTTATTGAACCGATTTGTTAGGCAAAAAATGATATCAGTTATTTTGGCCGTAAAACCCATTGTTCCAGTACAGTAGCCAGGTGCCTGTGTATTAAGTTGAGAAGATAATGATCATCACAGCAGCTTGCTATTACACAGTGTATTCATTCTGCTGGCGTTGTGTGAGATGTCATTTTTTATCAGTTTTCAATTATGTGTATCTCTTCGCTTAACTCAACGTTCAATGGCACGCGCACTTAACATAATTATAAAACATAACGCGTATCATTATATTACTTTTTATTAATTACGTACACGTATTAAATTTTATATATTGTTTTTTTTCTTGTGTTTTTCTCAACCAGAAAGAAATAATAAAACATATAAATAAATATAAAATTCAACATGAAATCATTTTTATTAAATCATATTTTACAAGAAACTTTTTAAAATAGCATTAAACTTACATTGATTCCGCCATAAATCATTACTTCTTATTACTATTATGTTACTATTATGTTATTTAAATAAAAGCACTAATTAAAAAAACAACAGTATTGCGTTATTTAAATCGTAAAATTAACCAAAAATTTCCTAACAGAATTCGTTTTTCAGAGGTAGCTCATTCATTTCCCTTGATTCTTTACCTTAGGCATAGCATTAATTACTCAACTCAAAATTAATCCACAGTTTGCAAATAAATGCCTCTAATGTTATTGTAAGCCGATAATAGGTGTCATTAACACCTCGTTGTAGGTATACCTCCTCTATAAAATCAATTTACCGAAACCTCCACGGCTTTTACTATATAAATCAATTTACCGAACTTGTCATTTACCGAAACCTCCAGCACCCGATCTGCCACTGATTTCCATCAAATGCTGCCAATTGCCAGGTTAACATGTCAGATTTAAAATCACAGCAAATGGAGAAATTAATGCCATTGTTTCCCACTACTTATAGAAAATAAATAGAGGCATTCAATGTTAAGCGGTGGAAATTCAGTTGCATTGGCATTCGTTAAAAAAAATGGACTTAAAATGATCTTAAAAATTGAAAATGTATACTTTTTATAGGATATAATGTGACTTAGACAATTTCACAAGAAAAGCTGAGGTATGCAAAACTGTAAGTCAAAACACGCAAGGTAAAGGAGGATTGCTATTGACGATATTTAATCTCCAATCACCACAAAGTTTATGTCTAGGTGATATTCAAAATCCTAATCATCAGGTCTGTAATTTTCTAGCCTGCCCAATTTTTTTTAAATCTCCTACTGTATAAACTAAATTTATTGGAATGAATCTACCATTGGTTCATAAAAAGGATCAAGGTAATTATTCCTATGGATGAGATGGTTGTTCTTAAGGTAAGAACGAATCAAGAAACTACCTGAGGTTCCCCTCAGGAGCTTTGTGAATTAGAACCCCAGACCATATGTGTCTTGTTCTGAGAAAACTGGGCTTAATTCATGTGCGTAAAGTGTCGTCCCAGATAAGCCTGTGCAGTCCGCTTAGGCTTATCAGGGACGACACTTTCTGCTTTAATGGTTTTTTTAGTTTCAAGAAAGTCCCTCCTTACCGAAAATCAAGTTTAGGCGGAAAGTGTCGTCCCTGATTAGCCTGTGCGGACTGCACAGACTAATCTGGGACGACACTTTACGCACATGTATTATGCCCAGTTTTATCAGAACAGGACACATATCATGTCCTACTGCGTCATACTTATCTATGTAAGGCTGTAATAAAATGATAAATCAGTAAACATCAATTGTCATACAGTGCCTTACTCTCCTCACCCAATCTACATCAATACACGTCATAGACTATAACCCTTTGGACTTTTACCGATAAAGAATTGTATAGCCTGAATGATTGCTTTACATTCCTAAATACAAACATATTTTATAACAAATTTGTATATATAAATAATTCATAAAAACAAAGTGCAAACCTTTTCCAAGAATTTCCCTAATGCTCATAGCCAAAGCACATAGTTGAGCAAAGAACATGGCAGATGGTTTGCACACACACTTCTAAATTTATATTGCCAAATCTAATTTATTTAATTAAACATCATCTAGTAGCTTTAGAAGAGTTATTCAATTCAATGTAAATTCTCTAAAGCACCTTTTCATATTTTAATGTCATTTACAAACATCTAGCTCTTTTATTATGTGTGCATGGATTGCTTAATTTTGATTGTTTGAAATTGAATCAGAAGATAGCAAACGCTCATTACATTTAAGTGCTTTAGTAAATTATTAAAAAAGAATACAAGCCTTGCAGTAACAAAATCAAGAAACAGCAATATTTTTTTTTAGTCGGATTGGACTTTGTCAAGCCTCAAGTTCAAACTTTATGTTGCACAAGTGCTCACCTCATCTTCCGCTTTGTGGAGGGGAGAGGTGAGGCGTATGAACTCACCTCATCTTCCGCTATGTGGAGGAGAGGGGGGAGGCGTATGAACTCACCTCATCTTCCGCTATGTGGAGGGGAGGGGGAGGCGTATGAACTCACCTCATCTTCCGCTATGTGGAGGGGAGGGGCGAGGCGTATGAACTCAGGCCTCATACAGTTCTCCACAGGCGGCTTATTACTCGTGAATAACTCCTCCATGCTGCGACGCTGAACGTCTGGGTTGATCACACCTGGCTTACCAAATTGCTCAAATCTGGTGGGAGAAACTTTGAATTTTAGTTTTACTTTAATCTGGCACTAAACTTTACACACATGCAATAAGCCCTGTGTTAGAAGAACTAGCATTAAGCCCAGTTTAAAATGAACTAGCATTAAGCCCAGTTTAAAATGAACTAGCATTAAGCCCAGTTTAAAATGAACTAGCATTAAGCCTAGTTTTCCAAGAACTCGCATTAAGCCCAGTTTAAAATGAACTAGCATTAAGCCCAGATTTCCAAGAACTCGCATTAAGCCCAGTTTAAAATGAACTAGCATTAAGCTCAGTTTTCCAAGAACAAGCATTAAGCCCAGTTTTCCAAGAACAAGCATTAAGTCCAGTTTTCAAAGAACTAGCAATAAGTCCAGTTTTCCTAGAACTACTATTAAGCTAACAGTGTCCGACAAATTTCTTATTTTTCAGGTAGCCCACTGGGCCACCAATAAAAATATTTGGTAGCCCTTAAAATTTTCCTACAAAATGATAAGAGACAGGTTTACATCTTTATTTTATTTCTTCATTTACATATACATAATATGTATACATACATATACATAAAACAGCAAGTAGTCTGATGTACACAATCAATATCGTAAATTAATGTTACAGTACAGGCACCGTGTACTTAAATGTAAATGTACCAAAGAAAATCATATACTACATGTAGATATTACATGTATGTGCACATGTATGTGTACTTAAATTCGGACAGCATGTTAAGTCGTAAACGTAAATAAAGCGTTTAGATGATCAATACGATTGACTCGTATGGTGTTAATCAATGCAATTGCCCTTTTTAACAACAAATACCGAGTTTCAAGAAATCAAGAGTATTAAATCATTTATTTACCTGTGTCTGACTTTAAGTACTGTTCAAATTTACATATTGCATCCGTATGTTACGACACTTGTGTGCAGTCAGTATACAATACAATAATTGTTTCAATAATGAAAGAACTGATACAGCCTAACGGTAACGATACAGTGTGTTTACATTATATTTTATTAAGAGAAAATGTTAATGCCAAATAATTCGCGAGATACCCCGGTACTTAAGTTGAAATTTACAACGAAACTTTTAATGGAAATTAAATTATCTCAATGTTGTACCCACTACAAATTTACAAATAAATACACCCACGCCAATTTTCGCGCTCTTTTTATCAGGACAAAGAAATTCATTTCTTAAATGTAGAATTTTGTAACCTAAAAAAGCTGTACACAACGCCTGCAAACCGTGGCAGGTTATTTACGCATGTTGCAATACAACGGTCCTGATTGGGAGCTTATTTCATCATATCTTTAAATAGAACCATATGCCGAAATTCATTTGACTCTTTAGAAAATTTCAAACGTTTGTGTCTATGACTCTTATCGTCTATATTACCGACCCATAATTTGGTTTTAAAAATATAAATCGGGCATATATGGGATTATTAATTAACAGTTGATTAATCCAATTATTAATTGACAATGCAAACTAATTAGCAGGTGTTGACCGCGTTCACAAAGTTATCATTAATATTCATTTTCGGTTTCGTTACCGTTTTGAAGAATCCGCTATTCTTTTGATTTATTTAATGTTTGGCGTCCTTGGATATTTAACGACATCAAAAACGTTGTCGCTGAGCTAAGTGTTCCAAGAACTAGAATTAAGTCAAGTTTTCCATGAACTATTAAGCCCAGTTTTCCAAGAACTCGCATTAAGCCCAGTTTTCCAAGAACTAGCATTAAGCCCAGTTTTCCAAGAACTAGCATTAAGCCCAGTTTTCCAAGAACTAGCATTAAGCCCAGTGTTCCAAGAACAAGCATTAAGCCCAGTTTTCCAAGACCTCGCATTAAGCCCAGTGGTCCGAGAACTAGCATTAAGCCCAGTTTTCCAAGAACTAGTATTAAGCCCAGATTTTTTAAAGAATTAAGCCCTGTTTTCCAAAAACTAGCATTAAGCCCAGTTTTCCAAGAACTAGCATTATGCCCAGTTTTCCAAGAACTCGCATTAAGTCCAGTTTTCCATGAACTAGCATTAAGCCCAGTTTTCCAAGAACTAGCATTAAGTCCAGTTTTCCATGAACTCGCATTAAGCCCACTTTTCCAAGAACTAGCATTATGCCCAGTTTTCCAAGAACTAGCATTAAGCCCAGTTTTCCATGAACTAGCATTAAGCCCAGTTTTTCATGAACTAGCATAAAGCCCAGTTTTCCATGAACTAGCATAAAGCCCAGTTTCCCATGAACTAGCATAAAGCCCAGTTTTCCATGAAATAGCATTAAGCCCAGTTTTCAAAGAACTAGACTCTTCATTATTAAAATTGTCGTACGTGGTAGGTTTGGTGTCTGGGTCAGGTACGACCACTGGGATGGCAGACTTGCTCATGGCAGGCATCTCTGAGTGTCGTTCAGTTAGGGCCAACATCAGACCACTCACGTCGAAATTCTGAATTCAGAAAAATGGTATTTCATAGGTTTGTTGAGCCCTGTTCTGGAAAAGGGTTAAATGCATGTTTGTAGTGTTGTCCCAGATTAGTCAGTGCAGTCCGCACAGGCTAATCAAGGACGACACTTTCTGCTTTTATAGTATTTTTTCTTCTTAGAAGAAATCCAGCTATGGCAAAGTGTCATCCCTGGAATGCACAGACTAATCTGGGATAACACTAAAACACACATGCATTAAGCCCAGTTTACCAAAAACACAGCTCTTTTGATATAAGATTTCATTAAATATTCATATTAAGTACTCTACTGGGTTAATTGTTGCGTTCTTAGACATGTAGGATTCATTCACAAATTCACACTTGTCCTAGAATGTGTTGTACCAGAGACAAACAATCTGTGAACAAGTCTTACCTGCATAAATGTGAACAACATTCAATACTAAAAAATGAGGCAAAACAAACAATTTACATCAATTATCTTAATATTTGTAAACAAAATTAAATACTTTAAAAGTTTGTCTTTATTATGTAGCTGAAGTTAAATACCATACAGCTCACAGCTCAACCCAAATGAAAATACTTTTGATTCACAGAAATGAGAGGATAGAGTCTTATCCAAGTATACTTTGAGTACACCCATGTAATTGTGTTATTATAACAGGTTAAATCAAATGCCCATTTTGAGTCTGCATTGTGAACAATGACATTTCTCTACAATTTAACTTTAATAAACCTCGAGTATATATGTCCCATTTACCAGTTTTTTCATAAAAGAATTTAATTTTAGGGTAAATCATCATGGGATCTTTCTAAAGAAAAAACAGGGCCATAGTGGCCCTTGGGTCGCTCACCTGAGAAGAAGTAACGTTAAGCAAGGGTTGTTAATGTTGTTTTGTGAGAAGAAAGGGTTTGTTGTTTTGGCAGATATATAAATATATGCGTTAAAGGTATTTATTTATTTTTGTTTTATGTTTTTTAAATGAGACATTTGTTTCCCATTGCAATAAAGGTTTATTTTGGATAAAAGTGATATGAAGACAGTATTTCAATACTGAGCATATTCAGCAAAAGTACTTTTTTTTTCAAAAATTGTTCACAAGCTTTGAGATCATGAGATAACTTCAGATAAGCATCTCAGCATTACAGGATGTTATACAAAATGAATAGTTACATTTGTTTTTGCAAGAACAGCTTTAGATACCGAAAAAACTGTATGTTTAAATAAGATTTTGTGTTCATGTTTTTTCATAATTAAATACAATATGTTAAAGTGTTATCATATATCAAAGTCAGTTATAAGGAAGTACATGAGTATGAGAAAATCTACTAGAAATTCAAAATTAATCTTCTTTTTAGGTACGAAACATCTGACACTTAATCTTTCTTAAAGTAAAAATATAAAAAACAAGAGCTGTCACCATAGGATGACTTATGCCCCCTAAAAACGCTTGGTAGAAGTTATGAGCTTTTTTCGAAACCTAAACGCAGATTTCGAAACCTAAACGCGGACCCTAAGTTCAAGTTCAGGTCACAGGAGTCAAAATTTGTGTGCGTATGGAAAGGCCTAGTCCACATACACATGCATGCCAAATATGAAATTGCAATCTGAAGCGACATAGAAGTTATGAGCATTTTTCGAAATCTAAACGCAAAGTGTGACGGACAGACGGATGGACATTCCGATCACTATATGCTCTCCTTCGGAGGCATAAAAATGTTTTAGAATATCAAAATAAATCAGACAGCCACATAAACTAGAGAGCGAACACCATGCTAAATCCTTGAAATGCACTAAGTGACCCCGTGACCTAGTTTTTGACCCTGCATGACCCATATTCGAACTTGACCTAGATATTGTCTTGATACAACTTCTGACCAAGTTTGGTAAAGATCAGATGAAAACTACTTCAATTAGACAGCGGACACCATGTTAAATCCTTGAAATGCACTAAGTGACCCGTGACTTAGTTTTTGACCTGGCATGACCCATATTCGAACTTGACCTAGATATTGTCTTGATACAACTTCTGACCAAGTTTGGTAAGGATCTGTTGAAAACTATTTCAATTAGAGAGCAGACACCATGCTAAATCCTTGAAATGCACTAAGTGACCCCGTGACCTAGTTTTTGACCCGGCATGACCAATATTCAAACTTGACCAAGATATTGTCTTGATACAACTTCTGACCAAGTTTGGTAAAGATCGAATGAAAACTCTTTGAATTAGAGAGCGGACACGAAAAGTGTGACAGACTGACTTACAGACGGACAGTGCGAAAACTATATACCCCCTTTTATTCAAAAGGGGGCATAAAAACACACACAATAAATGTGAACATTTATCATATCCGAACAACTGTCAAACTATGGAATTTGAATGCACAAAAAATCTGTAGCAAAAATACGTTAGTTTTGCAAAAAACAACTTTCAAAACAACTTGTCTATTTAACCAAACAGTGTTTGTGCTTCTTAAATATGTAATAAATTGCTGTTTTTTTATAACCCAATTGTTCACATTTTGAACAAATTTTTTTAAATCTACCAAAACAATTTTCAAACTCACATTGCAATGATAATTCCTATTGAAACAACAATTAAACCTGTAAAACTCACAAATCTTTGATAATAACACAAAAACTCAATAACTGCAAACTGTATAAGCAGTCTATCTTATCAATGGTGTCCATCTGACATCAAGACAAAGGTCTTTGATATGAGAGCCCAGTTAATTGGGGCCAATTTCCAGAGAACTGTAAGCCTGTTACACATCATCATCACCATCATCATTGTGCACCAACATCCTCATTACAACTACAGTGTTAACATTGTTTTTATAAAGCCATATAATAAAAACTGCCCCGCCCCCTAGTGGCCATGTTTTTCAACTAACCATAACCATTTAAGAACTCAGCTGAGTTATCATTAGAAAGACTACTCTGACAAAGTTTCATAAGGATTGGACTATAAATGTGACTCCAAAAGTGTTAACAAGATTTTACTATAGCCCTATACAGAAAACTAGCGGCCATGTTTTTCAACGGACCCGAACCATTTTCGAACTCGGACGAGCTATCATAAATACAAATGTTCTGAAATATGGACAATAAATGTGACTTCTAGAGTGTTAACAAATTTTACTATAGCCATATAAGGAAAACTTCCCCAACCCTGGTGGCCATGTTTTTTAAAGGACTTGAACCATTTTTGAACTCAGCTGAGCTATCATAAAAGCAAATGTTCTGACCAATTTACATGCAGATTGGACCATAAATGTGACTTCTAAAGTGTTAACACGGTGTTACTATAGCCATATAAGGACAACATCCCCGCACCCTGGCAGCTATGTTTTTCAACCTTTCAAAACCATTTTCAAACTAAGCTGAGACATCATCAAGACAAATGTTATGGTCCAGTTTCATAAAGATTGGGCAATAAATGTGACTTCAAGAGTGTTAACATGCTTTTTAATTAATTTGACTTAGTGACCTAGTTTTTGACCTCATAAGACCCAGTTTCAAACTGGACCAAGACATAATCGGTACAAATCTTTGGACAAAGTCTATTGAAGATCAGACAATAAATGTGGCCTCTAGTGTGTTAACAAGCCAAAATGTTGACGACGGCAACTGACAGCGGACATAAGGTGATCCCAAAAGCTCACCATGAGCACGTTGTGCTCAGGTGAGCTAAAAATCAATGTGTGTTGCAACTATCATAAAATGATTATGCACATTTTAACAAAAATAAGTCTTGATTATTAGAAGGATTATACATATTTTATGATTTTATGACAATGTTTGGGACAAATTGCCAATCATTTAAATTTGTCTTTTTAATACCCAAAGGTTCTAAAACTGGCAAAAAAAACAAACTGGTTGTGCTGCAAAAGTAAATACAATTCATTATGAATAATTTTTATATAATAATAATGACATTGACTCAATACAAAAAATGTACAGATAAACATCTTTGTGTACTGGTAAACTGACATTGATGGAAAGATTACAGGCAGTATACTCCAGGTAAACAGCAAAAAAATAAATTGTACTAAACAATGGCATCACAAAACATTTTTTATTTTGGCCTTGTTCTGTGAAAAAAAGGTTAAATAAATGTGAGTAAAGTTTTGTCCCAGGTTAGTCTGTGCAGTCTGCACAGGCTAATCAGGGATGACACTTTCTACTTTTATTATAGTTTTTTGTTTCAAGAAAGTCTCTTCTTAGCAAAAATCCAGTTTAGGAGGAAAGTGCAGTCCCTGATTAGCCTGAGCGGACTGCACAGGCTAATTTGGAATGACACTTTACACACATGCATTAAAACCCTTTTTCGCAGAGAAAGGCCCATTTCAATTTATGTGAGAAAAGCACTATCAAGAGAAGGATTTAAGCTAAATTACCTGCATGTTTCCTACATCCATTTGAAGAATCTGTGTGGGGGTTTTCTTGTACAACTAAAAATAAATGGAACAAAACATTAATGCAAAAATTCTAAAAAGAATAATAGTTTTATAAATATATGTGAATTGTTTAGATGTAAATAAAAGTTATTAAATTAACATAAACGATCATAAAACTATGCTTAAGAACAAGAGCTGTCTCCATACATATGACATATGCCCCCGATAAACGCTTTAAGAGAAATTATAAGCCTTTTTCGAAACCTAAACGCATTTTTTGAAACCTAAACGCGTACCCTAAGTTTAAGGTCAAGGGGGTCAAAATTTGTGTACGCATGGGAAGGCCTTGTCCATATACACATGCAAAACAAATATGAATGTTACATCTAAAAGGACATAGAAGCTATGAGCGTTTTTTCTAAACCTCAACGCAAAGTGTGACGGACAGACCGATGGACAGTGCCATCACTATATGCCCTCCTTCGGGGGCATAATAAAAAGGATACTTCAATATATTTATTTTTAAACGCAAACGATGACCATATTGGTACTTAAGTGTGTTAATTATCATATATAATCAATGACATGACCTGTTGATCTAGTTTTTGCCCTTTCTGAGCCTAATTCAAATATAGCCTTCATCTTGTAGCTCAATAGCTCACCTGGAGCACTTAGTACTCAGGTGAGCTTCAAATTAATTTTCTTTTATTCTTGAAACAATTTATGAGTCAGTTGTGTACCTCCTTGGAAGGACTGGATATTAGCTGTGAGAGAAAGTACTTCTCTGCAGGTGAGATGGCAGGTATGGCCCAGTGGAAGTCATACTGACCGGCCTCCTGGTTCTCTGTAGGAGGATTCTGTTGGAAACAAACAGGTAATACATGTATACTGACTGGCCTCCTAGTTCTTTCTAGGAGGATTCTGTGGGATACAAACAGTTAATACATGTGTACTGACCAGCCTTTTAGTTGTCTCTAGGAGAATTCTGTGGGAAACAAACAGGTAATACATGTATACTGACCGGCCTCCTAGTTCTCTCTTGGAGGAGGGAAACAAACATGTAATAATTTAATATACCTTACTAATTGCCTTTTTCCTTTTGAATCTAAAATGTTGGTGCCACCAACATTTTTCACACTTAATCAACAGGGTTTCTTGTGAAGTTACACCTAAGCCAAATCTGTTATGAAAAGTTGTGAAATTTTTAAAGTTATCATGATATTTGTTCACATCTACTGGTTAACTCTTTTCCAACACTTTGTGTCTGAAAATTAAGATTAAAAAAATATCGAAAAAATTCAGGTTGCATTGACGATTGTATATGTACATCATATAGGGGTGTGTATAGCATCAATTGTATATGTACATCATATAGGGGTGTGTATAGCATCAATTGTATATGTACATCATATAGGGGTGTGTATAGCATCAATTGTATATGTACATCATATAGGGGTGTGTATAGCATCAATTGTATATGTACATCATATAGGGGTGTGTATAGCATCAATTGTATATGTACATCATATAGGGGTGTGTATAGCATCAATTGTATATGTACATCATATAGGGGTGTGTATAGCATCAATTGTATATGTACATCATATAGGGGTGTGTATAGCATCAATTGTATATGTACATCATATAGGGGTGTGTATAGCATCAATTGTATATGTACATCATATAGGGGTGTGTATAGCATCAATTGTATATGTACATCATATAGGGGTGTGTATAGCATCAATTGTATATGTACATCATATAGGGGTGTGTATAGCATCAATTGTATATGTACATCATATAGGGGTGTGTATAGCATCAATTGTATATGTACATCATATAGGGGTGTGTATAGCATCAATTGTATATGTACATCATATAGGGGTGTGTATAGCATCAATTGTATATGTACATCATATAGGGGTGTGTATAGCATCAATTGTATATGTACATCATATAGGGGTGTGTATAGCATCAATTGTATATGTACATCATATAGGGGTGTGTATAGCATCAATTGTATATGTACATCATATAGGGGTGTGTATAGCATCAATTGTATATGTACATCATATAGGGGTGTGTATAGCATCAATTGTTCTAACAAATTAGAACATATACTAGAACAAGAGCACCGCCTTGCGGGTGCAGACCGCTCATCTACCGTAAATTTGCGGCCATAAGTCGACCTAAAAACGCTCCCAAAATTGACTTTAAAAGTCAACTCGACTTATGGATGAGGTACTAAATAAAAATTAAAAACAACATATTTCTGTGCCGTTTTTTTTTTAAGTAATAAATCTCCGAAGCGGAGGAATGATGACTGTTTACGGTAAGGCCGACTCGTCTTTTACTTAAATGTCCGCCGATAACAAAATACTGCATGTTTACATTGGCTTTTAATTCATTAATCTTCGTAATAAGTGCAGATAAAAACATGTAAAAATAACTTCGAAAATATTAAACATTTGTGACGTACGGTAAAGTGGCGAAAATTATACATATAGCAATTTGTCTATTGATACATCGTCCGTTGTCTGCTAAGAACTGCTGACACTTGTACCCATTTAAAGTTAATCCGTGTAAATACAAACTGTCAACAGGTGCAGATGTCTTCATGCCACCAATTATCGCTTCTCGGCCTTTTGACTAAGATCAAAGCGTAAAGTGTAGCGTTGGCATCCTTTTGATCATTTGTCTTTATTGCGTCACGCCTAAAATAGTTATCCGTTAATGATATGCACAACGGTTCTGCTACAAACTACTTCTGACCAATCAAAAATAATTACTCTATCGTTGGATACGCCTTTAACCAATCGCTATTGTTCAACTTCACATGGTATATTTTTTGATTGGATGAAGGTGTGGTTTCGTTGATTTATTCATAACTGTCCCACAATTTATGCATAATCGTTTCGTAAATAAATAGATCTTATCTGATTGAAGATTTCATTCATTGTTTGATTATAATAATATTACGCACTCACCCTGGATTATTAAAAAGTGTAATTGGACATATTAAATACACAATTACTTTCGATTAGCTGCTTAGTATTATTACAGGGTAGATAAGACGTTTTTCCAGAATGCAGAAAATATTCCTCGGGTATCTCGTGATTTACGAATATGTATAACAGTCGAATAGCGAGCGATGCGAGTGTTGGTAAATTCACGTGTTTCATGCATAATGGCGGAAGTGTTTTTGATTATTTGAGAGCAAGTTACAATTATTTTGACCATATAATGAATTTTTGCGTTCAAGATTTTCACGAATTTTTACATCAATAGCACTAACATTTGAATACAAATATATCTGCTCATAAAATAAACGCTGAAAGTTATTGCGTTAAATTTAATTTTGATTTGTGAAATATATATTAAGTTCGAAATAATCAATGATATGTTATTATGATTTTGAACAATAAAAAATATTTTTCGTGATAATAAATAATTGAAACTTTGAAGGTTCGTTTTTAATATATTCTTATTATTAATATCCCAAAAAATGTCAACTGCCAGTGCAAAAGCCCTCAGAACCATGACTAAAACGTCACTTAAACATGTCTGAGATATTGAGGAAATTTACCCCCCGACTTATGGCAGAGTCAAGGCAAAAAACCAAGTTTTTCTAGCCACATTATACCCCTCGACTTATGGCCGAGGTAGACTTATGGCCGCGAATGTACGGTATTTTCTTTTTAAAGGTGAAGGGACTCTCATTTTCAATCACAAAGGAGGGAGGGGTGGAGTGAAGAGGGGTGTATAGTGTGGGGGTGTGGACATTTATTACATTATCTTCCAAAAATGCGAAAAAAAAGCAAAAATGCAAAAAATAATAATTCTAGGGGGGGGGATTCTTTGTTGCGATGGTTGGACGGTATTTCAAACATAAACTAATATAAATAAATATTTGTGTTTTTGTGTTTTTTAACTGTTTCAAAAAAAAAATGGGGGGTGGGGTGGGGGGGGGGGTATAGTGTGAGGGTGTGGTGGTAATTTGTGAGATGATCTTAAAAAAAAAAAAAAAAAAAAAAATGGGGGGGGGGATTCGGGTGGGGGAGGGGGGGGATTCGGGTGGGGGAGGGGGGGTGGGATTCTTGGGTGCGATGGTTAGACGGTATTTCAAACATAAAATAATAAAAATAAATATTTGTGTTTTTTAACCGTTTCAAAAAAAAAATGGGGGGGGGGGGGTGGGGGGTATAGTGTGAGGGTGTGGTGGTCATTTGTGAGATGATCTTAAAAAAAAAAAAATAGGGGGGTCAGGGGGGGGGGTGGGCACAGGGGATGGTTTGGGTGGAGTCTATTGTGGTATGTCAGGTAAGAGTAGTTTTGTCAAAGTATCAATCAAATCTAATCATAACTAAAGAAGTTATGGCAATTTTAGCAAAATTTAATAATTTGACCTTGAGAGTCAAGGTCATTCAAAGGTCAAGGTAAAATTCAACTTGCCAGGTACAGTTACGTCATGATAGCATGAAAGTATTTGAAGTTTGAAAGCAATAGCCTTGATACTTAAGAAGTAAAGTGGATCGAAACACAAAATTTAACCATAAATTCAAAGTTACAAAGTAAAAAAAGGGCCATAATTCCGTAAAAATGACAACAAGAGTTATGCATATTGTCCTTTTACTGTACCCTTATGATAGTTTGCGAGTGTTCCAAGTATGAAAGCAATATCTATGATACTTTAGGGGTAAAATGGACCAAAACACAAAACTTAACAAAATTTTCAATTTTCTGAGTATAAAGGGCCCATAATTCTATCCAAATGCCAGTCAGAGTTACATAACTTTGCCTGCACAGTCCCCTTATGATAGTTAATAAGTGTTGCAAGTATGAAAGCAACAGCTTTGATACTGTAGGAATAAAGTGGACCTAAACACAAAACTTAACCAAATTTTCAATTTTCTAAGTATAAAAAGGGCACATAATTCTGTCAAAATGCCAGTCAGAGTTACATTACTTTGCCTGCACAGTCCCCTTATGATAGTTAGTAAGTGTTGCAAGTATGAAAGCAATAGATTTGATACTTAAGGAATAAAATGGACCTAAACACAAAACTTAACCAAAATTTTTAATTTTCGAAGTATAAAAAGGGCACATAATGCTGTCAAAATGCATGCCAGAGTTATCTAACTTTGCCTGCCCAGTCCCCTCATGATAGTAAGTAAGTGTACCAAGTTTGAATGCAATAGCATTGATACTTTCTGAGAAAAGTGGACCTAAACGCAAAACTTAACCAAAATTTTCAATTTTCTAAGTATAAAAAGGGCACATAATTCTGTCAAAATGCACGCCAGAGTTATCTAACTTTGCCTGCCCAGTCCCCTCATGATAGTTAGTAAGTGTACCAAGTTTGAATGCAATAGCATTGATACTTTCTGAAAAAAGTGGACCTAAACGCAAAACTTAACCGGACGCCGACGCCAAGGTGATGACAATAGCTCATAATTTTTTTTCAAAAAATAGATGAGCTAAAAATACCAAGCCGTATAATATAAATTACTTGTATGTAGGTGCACAATTATTTAGTAATAAAAGACAGTTTTTCTTGCAGTTTGAGCCAATATCTTAAGATTTAAGAATAAATCCTTTAATATTTCTGAAATCGGTGCCAAATTTTCACATTGCCAGCAGCATAACGGTGTGTAGATAAATGCTGTATAAAATTGAATTTTTGGCCAAGACCACAAGCTTATTCAATAAAGTAATTCTGATGTATTTTACATCGCCATAAGCACCATTAAAAACTGTCTTTTATGCACTAGTTATTTAAAAAGTTATTTGAAAAAAAGCACCACTTACCAGTGTGTTAACATCCATTAAAGTGCAAGGGTGAACCCCACAAAGTCACGTGATACTGCACACTGACATAGTTATTTATCCAATAACCAAAATGCAATGGTCTGTCGCCTAAAGGCATTTGTCTTCCAGGTTTTATTACCCTAATCCAGTTGTAGACATTCATAATCAAGTGCACCCAGATAAGCACAATATGGCAGAATTATGGTAAAAGAGGAAGGTAAAAAAAAATGTCCGAAAATGAAGTAATTAATTATGGAAAAAAAAAACCTGTTTGTCTGAAAATTTTAATAATGAAAAATAAATGTTTTTGCTAAAGACAGAGGTGTCCAAACATTAAGAGTTTCCGGACAAAAAAAACAACAGTATTATTGTTTTGTGGTCTACCAAGTCGGTGCTCAATCATAATTATATGATCAGTTTTATATGATTTCTGAGTACCGGTATGTTTGTTAGACATGTGCAGGACAACAGATGAGATTTCATGTCGATTAGTTTTCACTAAAAGCTTTTTGTTATTATTAGTTTTTTCCCCTCAAAACTATGTTTCATTAGTTAGTTTTTGACACTCTATAAACACCTATTATCTTCCCTGCATCCTTGTGTTCAGTACTATGTATTATGTGTATTGTGCTAGACTATCATGTCATTTTGAATATTGCATTATCCAACATTAGCCGATATTGTTTTAACATTACCTTTATACTAATGTTGCACTATAGGCGCTTTTCCAAACCCTTTCCATCACTGACAAGCTAGTGGAAATGATTTTTCAACAATATTATTTGTTGTTCAGAAACTAAATCACACAGTGTATTGCCCAGTGTTCTCCAAAAAAATTTGAGTAGCCAGTTATATCTTAAAAGTAGCCAGCGACTAAGCAATACAAGAAACCGTCGGAGTTTTTTTTGTCACAATATTGCACTATATATTCAGATAAAAGGAAATGTCTTGAGGGCACAGTAGTTGGAGGGACAAGATTTTTTTTTATAGAATATTTCAAAGGGCCATAACTCTGTGAAAAATCATCCGACCAGAACCGGCTGATAATATGCACATATGATGATCTTCTCTTGGTAGTGAAGCTTCCCATAAAGTTTCATTGAATTCCGGTCATTAATTGCTGAGAAATAGCCCGGACAAAAATTGTGCACGGACGGACAGACGAAGCGGCGACTATATGCTCCCCCATCAAATTATTTTGGGGGAGCATTAAAACAGGTTCAGGCTAGTGTCTATTAAAAATTTGCTTCTGTTTTTAAAATGCTGGAAAATGTTGGCTGCTTAACACTGACAGGCTAGGAACCTGCTATTATCGGTGTCTGCGTCCAATATTTTACAATTCGTTAGGCGACCCGAACTGTTCTTAAGACATTTTAAAGAGTATACTTCAAGTTTTAATTGCGCAGGTGGTGATAGTTTTTTTTTAATATTTGGGGCAATACCAGTGTTCTCCAGAAGCACTGGCAGCCGGTGATTTTACAGCTAACATTCAATCTTGACACTGGATACTTCCCCAAAATATTTTGTGCGTCTTAGACTATCGTGTCGTTTTGAATATTGCATTATCCAGCATTAGTCCATATTGTTTTAACATTACCTTTATACTAATGTTGCACTATAGGCGCTTTTCCAAACCATTTCCATCAATGACAAGCTAGTGGAAATGATTTTTCAACAATATTTTCAGCATTTTAACGACAGAAGCACATTTTTTATAGACGCTAGCCTGAACCTGTGTCTATAAAAACTTACTACAAATAATACAAGGCGGCAATTTATTTTCTGAACAACAAATAATATTGTAATAGTACTGAACACAAGTAAATAACCAAAATAACAAGAGGGCCATCAGGCCCTAAGGCGCTCACCTGAAAGCCAAAGGAAATAGACTATTCTGAAAAAAATGCAAGCTGATTCATGAAGATTATTTTGGACCAAAAAAGTGACTTTTAACATGATTTTTTATATTTGACCTTGTGACCTATTTTTTGAGCTCATATGACCCAGCTTCAATCTCTGGCAAAATTTCATTGGGACAAATGTTCTGACCAAGTTTCATGAAGATTGGCCAATAAATGTGGCTAATATAGTGTCAACAAGTTTTCACTAAAGCCATATAAGGACATCTGCCCCCCACTGGCGGCCATGTTTTTCAACAAACCATAACCATTTTCAAAATCACTCAAGCTATTGTTGAAACAAATGTTCAGATCAAGTTTCATAAAGATTGGATAATAAATGTGACTTCTAAAGTGTTAACAAGGTTTTGTAGTAAATAGCCATTTAAGGAAAAATGCCACGCCCCCTTGCGGCTATGTTTTTTTACTGATCTCAACCATTTTTTAACTTAGCCCAGATATTATTAGTTCAAATATTCTGACCAAGTTTCATGAGCATTGGACCACAAATGTGACTTCTAGAGTGTTAACAAGGTTTTACCATACAGTAAAGCCATATAAGGAAAACTGCCCCGCCCCACGGCGGCCATGTTTTTCAACCAACGGGAACCATTTTCGAACTTGTCCAAGATATTATTGGCACACATGTTCTGACAAAGTTTCATGAAGATTGGACTAAAAATGTGACTTCTAGAGTGTTAACAAGGTTTTACTATAGCCATATTAGGAAAACTGCCAAGCCCCCTGGCGGCCATGTTTTTCAACCAACCGGAACCATTTTCGAACTCGTCCAAGATATTATTGGCACACATGTTCTGACAAAGTTTCATGAAGTTGGACTAAAAATGTGACTTCTAGAGTGTTAACAAGGTTTTACTATAGCCATATAAGGAAAACTGCCACGCCCCCTGGCGGCCATGTTTTTCAACCAATCGGAACCATTTTCCAACTCGTCCAAGATATTATTGGGACACATGTTCTGACAAAGTTTCATGAAGATCGGACAATATAGCTGACTTCTACAGTGTTAACAAGGTTTGCTATATATATAAATCTGCCACGCCCCCTGGCGGCCATGTTTTTCAATCAACCGGAACCATTTTCGAACTCATCCAAGATATTATTGGGACACATGTTCTGAGTAAGTTTCATGAAGATTGGACAATAAATGTGGCCTCTAGAGTGTTAACGAGGTAAATGTTGACGACGCACATCGGACAAAAGGCGATCACAATAGCTCACCATGAGCACAACGTGCTCAGGTAAGCTAATAAAGGTTCTGCCCATTGGGAATTGGGAAAAACAATATACCCCCGATCATTCTATCCGGGGGCATAAAAATGGCGTAGGCATATGGTTGTGTTTATGTAATACTTAAACGTATTTATCCCCATAAATGTTTAAGATTATTTTTTCGTAAGTGATGTTGTGAAAGTGAACATTAAAAAAGCGGTATGTATACAATTTTTGATACGATTTGGTTTATTAGCCACAGTATTTAAACAATTTTTAATTACAATGTTGTTTTTTTTGGCATGCATAGTAGCACACTTCTACCTCAGTGTTTCACGGCGGTGTCCTGATAAGAACGGAATTTGTCTGCATTTACTGACTAGGCTAAAGTAATACACGCCCCGGGTATTAGCTAACTTGTTTTAGCGAGTACACCTCGCCTTCCCCGCTGCGGAAGAACTCGCTAGCAGACAAAAGCCACGCACAGGGAGAGATTTTTGGGAAAACTCGTGGACTGTACTGTATCTGTGGGGTTTTCTATTTCTTAATCTTAACCATTTAAAGAAAACTTTTTACCAGGAGGTGCACAAAGACAGATGCAAAGGGGTTGGCAGCAATGGGTTGGTCCACCCTGTACATCTCATAAAGCAGAAAAATGGCAGCCAGCTTTTGTGTGGGGTGTGGCAGAAGGTCACGGTTTTGCAGAAGCAGCACCTGAAGTGAGCAGACTTTAATTCATTGTTTTATTACAGTTTAATTCAATAATTGATGTTACATGATCTACACATATTTCTTGCTTATCATGATGAAATTTCATTAATGATGTATGTGATAGGCAGGGCTTTTAATCTGAATTTGGAGAAAGAGCCCGGCTTTTTTTTGAGGGGGGAAAAAATCGCGCAAAACGCCAGATTTAGGTGAAAATTAAGGAAAGTCTTAAATAATCAATAAAAGACATTTTTACAACAAATTAAAGGCAACAGATTATTCAATTATGCTTTAGTCTTCTATTTTCTACACTGGAGTAGGTAACTCATAAAATTAAAAGGTTTAAAAATTATTTAACAAAAATTTAGACATAAGTTTTGGGGGGTAAATCTCTGTAAGAGGGGAAAAATATGTCTAGGTGAAAGGGCCAAGATTTGACGCGTCTCAAAGAAGGAAAAAAAATCTGATATGCAATACAGGATTGATTGATTTATTTATTCGTGTATGTATATGTCATACAAGTACAGTTCATACAATACATTCAAGTCACAACATTTAACAATTGGATTGCAATTATCACAGATTTTGAATCACAATGCATTGATTAATCACATTTTTAAATCACAGTCACAGAATTGAATGACAAATCCCTATGATTTTATTTGTCTGACTTAAAAAATTGATGACCTAGCAAGTTAATACATTAAAAGAACTTATAATGTTAAAAGGTTTCAGCATATTTGAAATAATTCCAACGCTTTATTTCATATGATGATTACCCTTTTATTTAAAAATTTCGATAGTGCTTAGTAAATTTTGCTCTATTTCAGAAGTTAAAGGCAATTATCTGATAATGGAGGCAATAAACTGATGAAAAAGAAATAAACTGATGATAGAAGCAAAGTTATACCAATGCACTGCCCACTTTGAAGTAGTCCTGTTTCTGAAAGTAGTGTTGAAAGCTAGTAGCAATTTGCTCAAAACTCTGTGAAGGTGTAGCATCTTCTGACAAAACACTGAAAAAAATGTAATGGAGTCTGTCTCTGGGAAACCCTGGCTCAATTCATAAGCATAAAGTATCATACCACATCAGCCTTAGAGTCTGCAAGGATAAACAGGGACAAATCAGTCTAGGCAGAGAGTGTGCAAGGATAAACAGGGACAAATCAGTCTAGGCAGAGAGTGTGCAAGGATAAACAGGGACAAATCAGTCTAGGCAGAGAGTGTGCAAGGATAAACAGGGACAAATCAGTCTAGGCAGAGAGTGTGCTTGGTGATCATCCTGTGCAATCTTCTCAGGCTAATCAGGGAAGATACTTTATGCAAATGCTTCTGTGTTCTGTACTTCTTAACAAGATCTAAGAGTATGATGATATGTTCTATCGTCTTATAATTATGCTCTGGAAAAATTGAAGAACTGGCTCTGAAAGATTTGTAGCAAGCGGCAAAATTAACATCTATTATATTGACCTTTTCAACATTATTTTAAGGGAGACAACTCTGAGTGGATTTAGTGAGGTGGGGGGTACTCGATAGTGCGTCTGCATACGGTCTGTGTTGATGCAATTATAATTTCCCAAGAAATTGCAGATATATCATACGGTATATGGTAGGATTTTTTTTGTAATTTGTTATTAGCTTAGTATCTTTGATTCAATTGTCGTTCATGTTTATGCTTTATTTCGATTGTATTGTGTTTAAAGTACCGGTAGGTAAAAACGAAACATTACATAAGCGGGTGGGGTATGGAAAAAATATAAGTTTGGGCAAATTAGGAGTTTGATGACATTTGTTATAATACTTTTCTTTAAAAAGAACAATTATTTTAGAACAGGTAACTTTGCTGTCCTTAAATGTTATTGAATGGTTTATTGTTTGAGAAACTTTTTTTCAGGAACATACCAGTGTCAATAAGAGACTGGGATACTGAATCTCATTCTGCATGAAGCTCAAGACTTCTACACCTGGAATTTTATTAACTCTTGCAATTAATATAATACATCACCACAGTTACATTACTATGTTCTTTGAAATTTTTTTTTATTTAATTAAGATACTTCAGAGTCTTCTTCATACCCTTACATAAAAAAAAATCCTACAAATTTAGAAATATAATAAAATTGATGATAGTTTAAGTTGCTTCACATCCAATGTTGTCATGTAACTATTAACATAACATGTGATGTGTTGACATGACTATTAACACTGCTAAAAAAACATTTACTTGGAATTTAAGTAAGTGTCTGCGGTCAAATGTCCATTTGCTCAATATCCATTTGGGTGAAACTTTCATCTGCATCACAGTTATCCCTTTACTGGTTGCGTGTGGGGCTATCCCCATTAATTTAACTACCGGTACCCGTTCATGGCAGATTTGTTCAAAACAAGAAAAGTATCAATGTTGGAAGAATTGCAATTGCTTGTACAGTCTTGATGCTAAACCCTAGCCCAAGGGCCCGGGCTAGTTATATGTAATTTGGGCTATTAACATTTCCAGATTCATATAGTCCGCCTAGTCACCCTAGTGGGTATTTTAATCTGTTCTTTTAATGCTTTAAGATTCAGGCTAGCTGTAAAAAAATGCTTAAGTAAAGACTTCTTGTATATGCTGTTTAGTTGGAGACATTCAAGCAAGCAATAACTATGACAGTCCAAATACTTGCTCATTAAAGTGTGTGTATGTGCAGGAGCCTGTGTGTGTGACTGATTCACTATTTAGTTTTTAACCGAATAGAAGTAAAACCTGACTGTAAAATGGATACTATCATTGTTAAGATTGTGTTGTTGGGATAAAATATTAAAAATTGTAATCCATATGATTACCACAGAAAACATTAACCAAACACTAATTCCTGTTGATGTAGCAGAGCAAAAAAACCTGGAAGCACAGATGGTTAATGGATGATGTTCCTTATGATAGTACAAGTTGGTTCTGGTTGGTTTGTCTTTTTAAAACATCTTATAGTATATTTATTTTTTTCATTAAAAAAATGGGGTTAACTTAGTTAATATCCTGCTCAGTGGTTGAATCTACAGGAAATGTTAACATAAGCACATATTGTATTTGAAACATGTATGCCGGTTACCATCAACTGCAATTTGGGTTACAGACAGGGTAGCTAGGTGTTATTATTTCTAAGAGATGAACCCGAGTTGAGGCCCAAACTTACCAACCCATGAATGAGTCAGAGATCAGCACTCTACCGGTTTAGCTGGCCGGGGGTAAGCTTGGCATTGGAGACTTACTTGTGCTTAATAATGATCTTAAATAATATTCTAGTTGTCAACAATATGTTTAATTTTTTTATGTATTTTAAAAGCACAACAAGTTAGGCTTGCAACATAAGTAATAAACACATATTATACAAATTACAAATAAAATATATTTGACTGTATAGTACTCTTATGTTTACTGAAATGTGCAAATATCAATAGGTTTTTATTTCTGCTAATTAAGAAAACTGAGCTAATATAATAAAAAAATTGTTATTTTTAGATGGGCGCTTTAGCGCCCGTCTAAAGTGCTTAGTGTGAAATTCAGGTCGATACGACTAGGTATGATTAACCTAATACCCGCTTGCGTATCCGCGCAAGAAAGAGTTGTATAATTTATGCAAGAGGTTTGAGTTCTCCAATTATGTGTATTCACAAATGGCAACATTATATTAATATCGTGTTACATTCAATATTTTCGAACGGTGTTTTATAGAAAAGAATCAATGAACAATGATCGTATTGTACGTGTCGCGGAGGAGATTGTTTATGAATGATTAAAATAGTCCACTTTCTGCTGCGTGTGCGTGACGTAGTATTTTCGCTCAGCTCATTCATAAATCTGAGGCTGGCGATAAACAAAGGGGAGTCCGTGTGAGAATAACGCAGTAGTATAAGGTTACGCTTGTTTATATTCACAGGTCTCAATTAATAATACGTTGACCACTATTTCAACAATTATTACAGGGATACGATAGACAACATAAAAAAATGTTTCATTATCGCTGAAACTGTTAAAAAAAACATTTAAATATAACAATAATATTCTCTAAAAAATGTAGTCTTGCTGTTTTGAAATGAGGTTTGGAATTTTGTTTTCTAAATAACTTAATTCAAAACAAAAGTTTAATTATAGTGTTTTTTACTTGTTAGTCGCATATTTACCGCATTATAATGTGTGTTATAATAGGCAAACCATACATTAGTAAAATTCAATCTGCCTTCGCACATAGAAGGAATGGGTCAATTAGGTGCTGCGTTTCCTTTGCTTACTTCAGTTAGAGGTCAATTATTTAAGTAATAGCAATCACAAGGCTCCGACTTCAAAGGAATTGCGGAGCTTTCTTACATAATAAAAGTCGTTGTTGCATGGTATTTGCGTTTTGCGTCCTATTTGGTCACGTGGTTCTTTTTCCCGGTTGTTTTGGCATTCATGATATATGAGGCTATTAATAGATGCGTCTGTCGATAAACAAAGGAAAGTTTACGGGTTATGACAACGCAATAGGTTACGCTCTCGCTCTTACAGGTCGTAAAATGAGAGATTCGGGAAAAAGTTGACGCTTATTTATATCAAAGACCCATATTATCTATAGGTCTTTGTTTATATTCTCAATTTATAAAACGTTGAACATAAGTTCAACAATAACTTCAGCGATACGATAGACAAAAAAAAGTTTCATAATTGCTAAACCCGAATATAACAAACAATTTATAATAATAATACGAATGCAATAGCAGAAGGTTAGTAGAAGGTTAAGCTTGTTAATATTCACAGTTCTCAATACATAGACAGTTGGATATGAGTTCATGAATTACTACAGGCATATTATAGGCAACCTCGAAAATGCTTTTTAATAGCTAAAACCGAAAACAACCTAATATATTATATTAAATATATTTATAACAATAAATGTCTTTTAAAAATGTAGTCGGCGTATACGCTGACTTTGAAATAAAATTAGCAATTTACTTTTCTAAATAATTAAATACAATTAAACAAAAGTGTAACTATTGTGTTGTGTTTTTCACTTGTAAGCTGCATATTCACCGCATGAAATGTGTGTTAGCATTGTCAAACCACACATTAGTGTGAGTAAAATAAAAAATATACTACGGGAGAGCACTTCATATGTGTCCTCATATGCCTTGTTATGAGTATCTTTCTTCACTATCGAAATATATCGTATGTTTATATTTGATTTAAACGCAGTTTTCTTTCGACACATTTAAATCACACGTCAATAGCGCCGTCATGCGAAAATGGGTCTTATGCGTTTCAGCAAACGTTTGTTAAACCCAACATTTGCTTTTGCGCAGTCAGGCCATAGGCGATGCTGTTCGCTTTAAAATCACTCAATATGTTATGTTTCTCCTTACCAGAAGGAGTGATAGCTGAGTGGGCTATTTATATGATGGGCGCATATGGAATAAGACCCATTTTCACATGACGAGGGTCATTACAAATCTCATTGCGAATTGAAAATGCCACATTTAAGAACAATGCTTTTTGATACAAAATTGAATTGAAAATAGCAAACTTGTTAATAATGGCAGCCTATCCACACATTAAGGAATGATTTCCAGACGTGCTGACCAAGTACGACAAACATTGTGGTATGATAATTAAAAGATTTTCTCTTATCGTGACACTATACTATTTCGCTAATGATTGTTTTCTCATCTTGGAGGCGAAAGTGAAATTCTGCGAGATGGATTGTAACGCGTAATTGTAACAGGGCCACAATTTGTGTCGTTTGAGCATACAGAGAGTAGTCCGGAATTCCTTACACTGAACAGTGCTACATCCTTTGAATTGAGCACATATGCAGTGATGTAGCAAAAATTCAGAGGTTGTATCTCGAATCAGCTTATTAAATATTCGAAAATATTCATGCGTGTCTGTTGGCGTTATGTAAAAGTCACTAAGATGAAAACTGAAACAGCTACGCCTAAAAGCGCATGAGTGCTCTATACCTATGTTTATGTTAGCGTTGTTGACACCGTGTGAACTGCTCGGGTAATAAGTAAAGCATAAACAGCAATGTTTATATACTTTTATTCCTCCATATACAAGATACGAAGATTGTTAGCTGAGTGGGCTATTTATATGATGGGCGCATATGGAATAAGACCCATTTTCACATGACGAGGGTCATTACAAATCTCATTGCGAATTGAAAATGCCACATTTAAGAACAATGCTTTTTGATACAAAATTGAATTGAAAATAGCAAACTTGTTAATAATGGCAGCCTATCCACACATTAAGGAATGATTTCCAGACGTGCTGACCAAGTACGACAAACATTGTGGTATGATAATTAAAAGATTTTCTCTTATCGTGACACTATACTATTTCGCTAATGATTGTTTTCTCATCTTGGAGGCGAAAGTGAAATTCTGCGAGATGGATTGTAACGCGTAATTGTAACAGGGCCACAATTTGTGTCGTTTGAGCATACAGAGAGTAGTCCGGAATTCCTTACACTGAACAGTGCTACATCCTTTGAATTGAGCACATATGCAGTGATGTAGCAAAAATTCAGAGGTTGTATCTCGAATCAGCTTATTAAATATTCGAAAATATTCATGCGTGTCTGTTGGCGTTATGTAAAAGTCACTAAGATGAAAACTGAAACAGCTACGCCTAAAAGCGCATGAGTGCTCTATACCTATGTTTATGTTAGCGTTGTTGACACCGTGTGAACTGCTCGGGTAATAAGTAAAGCATAAACAGCAATGTTTATATACTTTTATTCCTCCATATACAAGATACGAAGATTGTTGTATATTTTGAATTGTATATGGTGTCAAAAATCAAAAGTTTTGTACACGGAACTTTCTTTATGAATTTATATTCTTGGTGAGATAGTCATTTGATATAAGAAAAAAATATTCCTTTAATATGGTGACTGCAAATTTTCTTTATATTAAGTTATCATTACCATTTTCATCATACTTTCTATGCTTTCAGAACTTCCAAAAAGCATGTTGTTTTTATTTTGTCTTAGTTATTTCTATGAAATAATATGGATGATAAAAAGTGCACACAAAACTCGACCCGTGCACTATGACACACACTTTATAAAGTTGAATGCAGGGGACAAAAATATTTATAAATTGCACTCGTCCTGCAGGACAAGTGCATTAAAATTTTCACTCGTCCTGCAAACACATGCACTTGTCCTTCAAATATGTGTGAGAGAAAGATTGCAAAGGACTGATATGACTAGCAATGTTTCCTATATCACTGCTAAAATGCTGCTTACTTAGTTATTCATGCCAGCTGATCACAGAAGAAATGTTAACTTACTTTATTTATGAGGAACACAAAATAAATAAATGAAGACAAATTTGTTTTTTCCTTTTTCTAATGCTTGCGTGCTTTCCATTTCGGATGGTTGAACATCGCTCGTGCCCCCTTTAAAGAACGCTCGTATGTCAGACATATTTCATATGAAATTCAGACTGGTTTAAAACCGAACTTCGCAGTAAAATAATTCTTTAAAAAAATCAATACTTACAGTGAATGAAGTCAGATGGTTCCCTGTCAACATGGACGCGCAAAGTTTACACCAAAAAGCCAATATTTACTCGGGACACAGTCTCGCATAACAACGCTGTATGAAATTTTCAATTACGATTTCTGGTTCATTATCGTTCTACTTTCAGAATAGATATGCTTTAAGAAATGATTTTATTTAATGAAAAAGAGTCTTACTGGTCAGAAAATATATATTTTAACATCAGTTTTTTTTCACTCGTCCTGTAGGACGAGAGCTTTAGGGAAATTCACTCGTCCTTTCAAGAATTCACTCGTCAATACGAGCGGACGAGTGGAATTTTTGTCCCCTGTGAATGGCGTGTGTTCATTTCAAACTTGCGATTGATTTTCAAAAATGAATTGCGTGTTGAATTATGCAATAGCGAACATCTTCAGTGCCTTCAGCGCTTTGATTAATATAAAGTGGGTGGGTTTAAATTAACTTGCACTTAAAAATTAATAGTCTGGGGTAGTTTTAATTTCATACAGGTTTCTGCACACAGTACAGTAAGGCATTAACTTGTTATTTTTCTCGGTAGTTAATTACATTGGTACCAGGGTTTTTTTTTAGAAAAAGGGGAAGACACTGGACGCTGGGTAAAAGGTGAAAATCGAGCACGAAAGAGACATATTTGGGGAAAAAATAAAAACTGTTCATTTCAATGTCTATAACTCACCTACAGACTTCAGGGTTTTTTTTTAGAAAAAGAGGTATGTCTCGGACCTTTTTGTTCTTAAACACATGAACAAGTATGATATTAAAGTCAAAGTCCTAAATAAAGTTGCAGGGGTAGATCTAATAATGGGAAAACGTTTCAACTGGGGCCGGGGAACGATGTCAACATTGTGATTTCAATTTCATGATGAATGGGTTGACGATCTAGATCTGCTACAGTATTGGAAGGGAAAGAAGGTGCGGCAGCTGCCGATTGTCTACTTTCACTTTCACAATAATCCGACAGTATTAATCGATGTTGATTACATGAACCTCCGAATCCTGCTGGGTTTCAATGGTTTTTGATGATTCATTCTTAAAAAATGCGTCAACGCAATTCATATTTTCCGAGTCCGAAAGTTTTATTTTGTTCGTGTATGAACGCCAATTGTGAGACTTTTTTCTGTTTCAACGTTTATATCTTGGCTTTCACATAACCCTGATGAAAATTCGACTGGTTTCCGGTAATTAATTGACGAAACACCCTTCTTGCGCAAGACCGGAATCCAGTAAAATAGTCACATGATTAATACGATTAGTTGCCCAGTTTCCATGACTTAATTTAAGAGCTATATGTAGAATCACTGGGATTCCCAGATTTGAGTGTTCGGCAATTTATCACTTTTATTTTATTTTTAAAGTCAATATATAGCTATATTAGTGGCGGAAAGTGCAGGTGTGTTCTCCCCCCCCCTCGAAACCCTTAGTTACCTAGGCAGTCTCGTTACGCGTGATTTGACAATGTGGAAATTGTCAATGCTAAGTAGATTTGACAGCAATAGTAAACAATTAAAGAGTAGACTGTAGACAGTGGACTTGTTTGTAAATCAATTTGTTCTTCAAATACAAAATTAAGTAATAGCAAAACAAGTATGCGGTATAATTTCAATATTTATATTTAATTTAACATTCATGAAACATAATTTTCTACATTACTTTAAACTTTAGAATTATCGTCGAAGTACCTGTTATTGAACAGCACCTATTATCGAACGTTTTGTTTTGGTTCTGTATGCGCAAGCGCAAAAGTGCACATGAGGTCACATCGATAAACAACTGGTCGTACAATAAATCCATGACCTACTTGCCTACTTAGCTTGAAACAAATGCGTAGAAAACAGGTGAAATTAATGCATTTATTGTTATTTACACGTTTTTATGTGTTTTTTGCTATTACTTTTTGAATGCTTTTATCAAAACGTGCATTTACACACCAAAAAGCATATTTCCCTTTTCAATTTTGATTGTAGCTGACACAGATTTTTTCGCGGAGTCCGGGTCACGTGATAGTCATGTGACTTTGTATATACTGGAGTAGTATTTATGCACTGTCTGGTAATGGGTCATGTTTACATCGGCCGCCATTTTGTTTTGTCTGCTAGAGGTGACAATAACCAGGGAATCATCGTTATGATTTCTTGAAGGATATTTGCTGGAAAACTTTACAGATAAGTTAATGAATAATTGAAATGTAAGTCATTAGTTAAAACAAAATGGTTTTGTTATTTTAAGTGTTTCAATTTTGAAGTAATTTCTTAGGTGTTCGATAACTGGTGCGTCCACCATACAAATTTAAAAGATAGGTTGACTTTTTATGCTGTTTTATTGGGTGACCTTTTTTGCCATTTGACGGATCATGTTTAGACAAAATTTCATTACTTCATTTGCATGTAAAACACTTTAATTTTATGTTAGTATTGTTAACAAAAAGATTCTTCTTTTAGCTAAATTAACAGGTGTTCACAAGTTGTTCATGATAAAAACACAGCAAAAACCATAAATTTGCAAATCAAAAAGATCTGAACATGCAAACAATAGCTTTCACGAATAACGTGATAAACCATTTAACATTGAAAATTAATCAGCTAACACAATGAATTATATACTTGAAAACAGGCTAAACAAAAATGGAGCTGAGTAACAAACCTCAAAAGTGACGCCAATTCCTTCATGGAGAGCGCCATATTGGAACCCATTTTGTATGATTTACAGACGTTTCGCGCCCAAGTCTTTTCGCACCCTAGTTATTTCGCCCCCAAGACGTTTCCGCCCTCAAACACAAAACCAACAATATTTTGTAGACTAGACTATTTTTTAATATCTGAATCTCTTTGCAACATTATTGACACATGTAACATAAAACCAGGATTTATGACTGATCACTCTCTAGTTGAACTTAAACTGCATAATATACAACCTGAAAGAGGCCCAGGATACTTTAAAATTAACAACAGCATCTTATTGGATACACAATATCAAACACAAATAAAACAGGAAATATTAAATACAGTTCAAAATAATAAAGATGCAAACCCAAACACCTTATGGGAAGTAATTAAAGGAAATATACGTAACACAACAATTAGATACACATCATTTAAACAAAAAGAAACACACAAACTTGAAACTGAAACCATCAAAACGATTGAAACACTTGAAAAACAATTGCACCAAACAAACACAAATGATACCACCGACATTGAAAATGAAATAACATTAAAAAAACAAATATTAGATGGAATCTATCATACACGTCTCAATGGAATAATACTAAGAGCGCGTGCACAGCATGTTGAACACAATGAAAAAAATACAAAATACTTTGCAAACATTGAAAAACGTAGAAGTGAACAAAAAACTGTACACAAATTAGTAGTCAATGGCAAAGATATAACAAACATGACTCAAATACTAGAAGAACAACGTTTATTTTGCGAAACTCTCTATAAACGAAAAAATGTTGAAAATAACACCCTTTTAAAAATACACATCACGCTTTAAACGAAGAGGAAAAACAACTGTGCGACGGATTGCTTAATGAATATGAATGTGGATTAGCCCTAAAAGATATGCAAAATAACAAAAGCCCAGGATCTGATGGCATCACAATCGAATTTTATAAAATATTCTGGAATGATATAAAAACACATCTAATTAATTCACTAAACTATTCATTTAACAACGAAAACTTAACTACGCTACAAAAACAAGGTATTATATCACTTATTCCAAAACCTGGAAAAAACTTAGAATCCTTATCAAACTGGCGCCCGATTAGTTAACTAAACAATGATTATAAAATTGCAACTAAAAGTATAGCAAACAGAATAAAAAAATATTACCAGCAATCATTTCAAGATCTCAATCTGGTTTCATAAAAGGACGTTACATTGGTGAAAACGTTCGTCTTATCCAAGAATGCATAAACTATTTCAACAATTCAAATAATCCTGGTCTAATATTCTTTGCAGACTTCGAAAAGGCATTCGATTCGCTTGATCATTCATTTATGTTCTCTTGCTTAGAAAATATGAACTTTGGTGAAAGTCTCATTCAATGGGTCAAACAATTCTATACCGATATTAACAGTTTAATCATTAACAATGGCTTCTTTTCAAACAGTTTTAACATCGAACGAGGGGTTCGACAAGGATGTCCACTCTCATCATCGCTGTTTATTATCTGCATCGAGTATCTATCACATCACATCCAATCAAATAAACACATAAAAGGCATATCACTAGAACCTGACGAAGAAATCAAACAGTCCCTATTTGCTGACGATGCAACTTATTTTTTAAACGACAATTACGATTCTTTCCATAACCTAATAGAATCGCTAACCCTTTACGGAATGACATCGGGTCTGAAACTAAACAAAAGTAAATGTACTGTGCTACGAGTAGGTAAATTAAAACAAAATAATGTCCAATATAAAAAAGAAATGAAATTTAATTGGACATCCGATGAAGCCACAACGTTAGGAATTACTTTCACAAATAATGAAAAAGATACAGTTCTTAAAAACATACTACCTAAATTACAGAATTTTAAAAACTGCTTAAAATCATGGCATCACCGTAAACTTACACTTATCGGAAAAAACACAGTATTGAAAACGTTTGCACTTCCTAAATTAATTTATGTATTAACAGTCCTCCCAAATCCACCAAATGATATTATTAACGATATAAAATCAGCAATATTTAATTTCATATGGGACGGTAAGCCTGATAAAATAAAACGAACTCAGTTAATTCAATCTGTAGAAAATGGAGGTATCCAATTAACGAACATTGACTCATTCTTGAATGCAATCAAATGCAGCTGGGTTAAAAGATACCTAGATAATGCCAATACAAGTAAATGGAAATTATTCTATCAGAAAATTCTAAAAAAATATGGTGACTCCTTACTCTTTGAATGTAACATCAGCAATACTATCTTACATGAAATTGCAAACAAAAACATATTTCTGTCTGATGTTCTATCAGCATGGAGTGATGTCACTCAAAACCTAGAAACCCAAACAAGCAGTAAAACTATTCTATGGAACAATAAAGACATAACTTCAAACAATAAGACGTTTTTCTATAAAGATTGGTTTGAACGAAGCATTAAATATGTCGACCAATTATATGACTACAGAATTAAGGATTTCTACTCTTTTAACGATATATGCTACATATACGGAATACCTTCAAATAATTTTCTGAAGTACTACACATTAATCAAAAGCATACCCATACATATTAAATCTGAAATCAATACAAATAATACACCATGTACTCAAACAACATTCGTAGAAAATATACTTGGAAGAAAAAAACAAAACAAATAAAATATTTTACACACTACAAATTAAAAACCCTACAGAAAACTCAAAAACCCAAAATAAATGGCAAGTCCTTTTCGGAGTACATGAACTTAATTGGAAACACATATTTACCATGCCATATAAAGCAACTATTGAAAGCACTCTGAGAAATTTTCAATATAAATACATCCATAGAATTATAGCTACAAATAAATATCTCTTTAAATGCAAATTATCTAACTCAAATCTGTGTGACTTCTGCAGTGAAAACATCGAAACTATAGAACACCTGTTTTGGGAGTGCAAACACATCCAGCCTATTTGGAATCAATTAACATCTTTTCTTGAACAACAGCAACTAAACGTTAAACTATCTTTCTTAAATGTAAGTTTCGGAATATACTCATTGAAATCAAAAGATTGTAATAATATTGTGATTTTTATTCTTATTATGATGAAATTGTTCATCTTTCACATGAAGTTCAAAAAACAAGTACCAAATTTTAATTGTTTTATCCATAGTCTTAAACTTAAAGTCCAGATTGAGAAAGAAATAGCCCTCAGTAATGACACATTACAAAACTTTGAACAAAAATGGAATCGGATTAAATTCTCATGATGTTTGTCCACGTATATACATTTCACTCTAATGTAAGTTTATCTTTCTAAAATATTTTTGTATGTTTTTTTTTCAATCTTATAAGATCATTTTGAATATACAACGAAACACACAAGTCCAGTATGCTTTCTTCCGACTTTATACAACTCATCATTTTTCATAACAATTCTTCTATTATTTTTTTTTCTTTTCTCTTTAAAAAAAATACATATTAGCATATCTTGTATAACATGTCTGAACTTTATTGCTTTGTACAATCACTATGTTGTATATATTCATGTATACATTGTATGTATTATATTGAATAAAAAAAAAAAAAAGACGTTTCCGCCCTGGTCGTTTCGCACCTGGTCGTTTCGCCCCCATACTAGCGGAACAATAGTTGTTGAGTAGTTTAATTGATGACCATCGCTTATGTCGAATCCCATTTCCCAATTTGCAGCAAAGTCACGACATCAATATCGGCCTCTGATCTATGTGTCTGTTCTTTTTTAGAACAAGGACTGCAGACGAAGTCAAGCTCGCATCCTGACGTCACAGCGGCTTTGTATTCCTCAAGAGAAATACCTGTGAAACGAAGGAATTATTGTTTAATTACTGCATAGCGTCTCTTAAAATAAATACATCTAAAACAAAGGTCTCGATCTAAGAAAAAAGTAATCGCCATACAAATTACAACTTCTACCTTTACGGAGAATTATTAGAAATAGTGACATCCTTTAAATACTTAGGTATAACAGCCCAAACACTAGCAGAACGCGAAAATAGAGCTCTACATAGACTTTTCACTATTATAAATTAATACGAAAAAATACATACAAAACTACTGCCATGTAATTTAATGTTACAATTTAAGATATATAATTTTATTGATTAAGTACTGATGAATTACTGTCTTTTTGTCAACTACATACAAAACTACTTAGACTATAGCCATGTTATTTAATTAATTACATAAAATATATCGATGGATTATATAATAACTTTTTTATTATAAGTAAATGTATATCGTTTTATTAGTAAATCAAGTACATAGATGAACAAGTTGATTTATCATTTCATTATAAATAAATAATAATAATAACCCTAAAAAAACATTTTTTTAAAATCCTTTTTACTGTGAAGCGAATACACGACGATCTTTATCTGATAGTTAAAATAACATTACGCAACAACATCGGATTAGTGGCAATGTTAAAATAAGCTGTCCGCATTGAATGGCATGTTTATAACACCTGTTCATACTGTTAATCAAATATCCATTTAAAAGAAAACTGATTTGTTTATTTATTGACAATCGAAGGCGGGTGTCAGTAATTGATTGTTGCCTAAGCACCACTTGGTGCGTAAGCTGTCAAGTTAATCAATGGAACTTATCGCAATTAAAATGTTTAATTATGTCTTACGACTTTAACATTTTCAAGGTTTATTGTCTCGTCCATGACATGTACAATATAATAATACATAAAATAACACAATTTACAAATTGCATGGACAATCTTACAGATTTGCCCCTGTTAACCTTATGTTAAACACCTGTTATAAAATATTGAAGTTGATACAACACTGGTGTTTGTAAAACTGGGTACTAATGCGCATAGTGAAAATGATGTAAAAGAGCGACGACCTAAGTGAACTGGATAACAGTGGCTTTCTGTATTTTTCCTATATAATAGATTCTATACACAAAATATATTCAATATACCATCAACTTATGACTAGAATTTCTTACTATACACAAGTACATTATATAACAGAGATAATAAATATACTATCGCTGCTATTTAGATAAAATAAGAAACACTACTACTTATTTACACATGTCATCACTTTCTTATTATTATTTCCATTTACAAAGTCATTTTTAATTGAATTTAATAAATAGTAATACTAATAGAATATCACGCATACAAGAAACCAACTGTTTTATTTCCATACATTGTATTGTATTAAATATGAAATTGCACTACATGAATATTTTTTGGAATATAATAGAACAGAACACATAGTTTATTCGAGTATACATAGCACACAATAATAAATTACAGCAAAGCACATTTATAAACTGAAAGAGTCGTAATTATTTACATTACAATATATAGCAGCACTGTTATTCTTTTAATACAGATCTCCAAATGTTTTCACATTTCGTTTTCTACAAATGGTAAGCGCTATAGCTACCATAACTAACACCTGTTTTATCACAATTACATAATGAGGGAATGAAATACATTGTTAATTTAAGACTCATGCTATTTAAATTTACGGTCAATTGCCTCTTATATATAAATATATATATCTATATAACCCGCTTATAAAAGATACTCATATCAAATTGATTGGATTGTGATTATCAAGTCAATTAAAAAAATATCTGCATTCATTTTACATTAATATATATACGTAGGTCGGCTAATTGCTTTTATCACCTACCCTTTGTCGGATAAATGCGTGATATACTTACATTATTGAATATAATGGTCACCAATTTAACTACTCAACACCTAGTGTTCCATTAATATACTTACATTATTGATTCAGGGTACTTTCTTTGATGATTATATAATGGTCACCAATTAAACTACTCAACACCTAGTCCCTGGTCGTTTCGCACCTAATATGGGGGCGAAACGACCAGGTGCGAAAAGACCAGGGCGGAAACGTCTTGGGGGCGAAACATCCGAGGACCTTTTGGATGGGTAAAACTAGTAAAGTATAATTCCAACCGTACTTAATTGGTCGATTAACGCCTAATTGGGTGGAAAAACAACAGAAGTTTGATAGCGATTAAATTATAATTGTACTTATGTACTACATTGAAATAACATATAGTTAATTTTAAAGATTAACATGATCTCAAAAGGAAAGCTCGGAGGCATACACTATTGTTAAGCAACCGAAATAACACTACTGTACAGACTAGGGATGTCATCGCCTATCCCCGTACACATCTTCGATGTTGTTATCTTTACAACCTTCAGAGGCTGGTAGCGGTATTGTTATTTTTATTTTAAGAAGTATACAATAAGAATGCAATACTGCTCCAGCAGTTGGAGTTTCTCTTCTTTATATTGAATAGCACAACAGTTTGATGTGTGCTGCGTGGATGCAGTAGCGTGTATCCCCGTACACATCTTCGATGTTGTTATATTTTCAGCCTTCAGAGGCTGGTAGCGGTATTGTTAGTTTTATTATTCTTAGAAGTATACAATACGAATGATATACTGCTCCAGCAACTGGATTTTCACTTCCTTATATTGTTTTGTTTTGGGCAAAATCAATTGAAATAGAGCGGGGCCAGTATAGCAAATATTTAAAGGGCTATCCGTTTTCAAAAGATAGTTTTTATAAAGGTATTGCTTTGACGATAAAAATTAACGTGATATTTTAACAATAGATACAGTCTTCGACGCCTAAAATAATCATACAAATATCGCTTGGTTCATATTATATCATGGACTGATATCGAACCATAACTAAGAGTTTAATTGTACCACTTGTTTTTCGATACTAGTCCCTGCATCCCTCATAGCGCTTCCATACGCTCTTAAATTCAACTGCCCCAAATGCTAAGTGGGAACGCCTAACATTAAGTTTCCAATGGTAACGTGTTCGAATTCCGATGAAGTTGTTTTATTTAACTCCTTTTTATGTTATATTTTTATTCATATAAAATGTTTAAAGTTGAGAAAAAAAATCATTTTATGTTTTAAATAGTTCGAACATCCGTGAACAAATAAAGCATAATAATAATACTTGCTACAGAAACATTAAATAGAGAAGTTATTGTTTATATCGCTAGTTCTTTAATAAAGGCAAGCGACCAATATACAAGTTATGTTAGGGCGGTTTATGGGTGTTACGAACCTCACGTTCAGCAAACATTAATCATAAAACGAAACACAACCCTTGAACTAACATAAACTTCATAGCACTTTAATTAAAATTAAAATTACATCACTAAATCATTAAATATTTACAAAAGCAACAGCATAACAACTTTCTAAGGCACAATGAAATTCAATTAAAGCAAATATCGGCTAAGTTCCATCTTGTTGATAAAATTTCATACTTGTAAAGTGTTTTTCTAAATTTTGGCTTTTAAAAAGGAGTAATTCACAGTTGAGAAAAAAAAAAAATTAAAAAATCATAGTTTAAAAAATAAACGCTTATATTGAGAATATTTATTCATTTATAGACAATCAATCAATCGAAATCTGAATATGCCACGGATATGAATATGCGTGATAGATTTTGCTTTTTAATTTTGGTTCAAATCCCGGGAAGGGCGAATTTTAGTTAACATTTTAATGCTGTTATTATCACTAAAAACTGTTCGAAATAATGAGGCTATTTGTGGAGTACAACACAAAATATTTATACGTGGTAAACAACATTCCAATAGTCAAGTTTGAAAATTTAACAACTTCCTTTAAATTATTAACAATACAAAAAGTTTTGCTTTCACTGCATCGTTTCGATTTCTTATATTGTTATTTTAATGATCTGATTGAAGTGAAAACAACGAAACAATTGTAAGTGATACGGAAATATCGTAAAAACTTAAGATAATTATGGTGCATCTAATGTTTTGATGCAGGGTGTAAAATGCCCAATTTCAAAGTTTAGATATGTAGTTATGTTTTAATATAAAACAACATTATAGTATTTTTAAAATAACAAAATTACTGCCGTGTGTGCAATATCACTGCAGAAACATCATCAGCAAAGTATTTATCATCCGCCAGTCAATAATTTAATACGGCATTAAAAATAAAACACAGATTACAGATTAGGTCAAACGGGGTTAAAGGCATTAAAAAAAGTCCCACTTAGCAAAGAAAAAAATCACAAAACCATAATTTTTATACGCCCGTTTTTAAAAACGGGACGTATTATAGTTTCACCCTTTGCGGGCGGCAGGCGAGCGGCGGGCGGGCGGCGGGCGCGCGGGCGGTGGGCGGGCGGCGGGCGGCGTCCACAGCAGTGTCCGCTCTCTAATTCAAATAGTTTTCATCCGATCTTCACCAAACTTGGTCAGAAGTTGTGTCTAGACAATATCTAGGTCAAGTTCGAATATGGGTCATGCCGGGCCAAAAACTAGGTCACGGGGTCACTTAGGGCATTTCAAGGATTGAGCATGGTGTCCGCTCTCTAATTGAAGTAGTTTTCAACCGATCTTCACTTAACTTGGTCAGAAGTTGTATCTAGACAATATCTAGTAAAGTTTGAATATGGGTAATGCCGGGTCAAAAACTAGGTCACGGGGTCACTTAGTACATTTCAAGGATTAAGCATGGTGTCCGCTCTCTTATTGAAGTAGTGTTCATGCGATCTTCACCAAACTTGGTCAGAAGTTGTATCTAGACAATATCGAGGTCAAGTTCGAATATGGGTCATGCCGGGTCAAAAACTAGGTCACGGGGTCACTTAGTGCATTTCAAGGATAAAGCATGGTGTCCGCTCTCTAATTGAATTAGTTTTCATCCGATCTCCACCAAACTTGGTCAGAAGTTGTCAATATCGAGGTCAAGTTCGAATATGGGTCATGCTGGGTCAAAAACTAGGTCACGGGGTCACTTTGTGCATTTTAAGCATTTAGCACCGTGTCCGCTCTCTAATTGAAATTAGTTTTCATCCGATCTTCACCTTTTGTCTAGATGATATATATAGGTCAAGTTCAAGTTGTCCAAAACCTTCGAACGGGCGTATCTTGTGACAGTTTGGCACTCATGTTCTTTATACATTACACGTATTGCGTTCTACACAATTTAGCATTAACATTTATTCATTGTTCACGATATCCAGGCTATTAAAGGGACTTTTTTTTACAGATTTTGGCATTTTTTTATTAGAAGCTTTAAATTAATAAATGCAAATATCGGAATTAACAACTCCACGAATAAAGCAAGAAACAATAAAGAAAGAAAAATGTCATCCAAACCTCTGCTCGAACCACTGACCCTTTGAGTAAATTCTAACGCTTAAACTACTAGGTCATATACATAGGATCTGGCACGAGTTGTCATATCATACCATATTTTATTAAACGAGTATAGGAATTTTGGCTCGCTTACTAACGAATTTCCTGGGCGAGTTTAATAAAATACGGTATGATATGACAACGAGTGTCAGATCTGTTTTATCACATGCTTTTAAATGAGCTAATTAAATAAATATTTACGCAAACATAATGATAAATCTCGAGTATCGTTTACATTTCCTGGCGTCATTTGGAATGCCTCGGATTTTAAAAAGCAACATAACAAAATGCGATTGGCCAATAAACGAAAACTAAGCCAATGAAAACGCTTACAAATGCTGTATTACACATGTGTAATATAAAAAAATATGTAATGGTTGTATTACATTGGAAACAGGGTATAGCATGTGATAAATGCTAATACAGATTATATGGAATTCTATACTTTTCATACGGATTCTAGATAGCGACACAAAATGTAATGATAACAAAAGAACTCTCCAAATTATTCAATCGTTTAGCGTTTGTAACGCTTTATAATTATATTCAGGTTTTTAAATCGTAAAACGATGCATATAGTGGATATTTTAGATCCTGGGTTTGTTCAGTATTATTGCTATCTCTAACAAAACAACTACGTTCTGCGTGGAGTTTTTAGGCCTTCTTGACCGATCACGTGTAGGGATGTTTTCTGTTACATTGCCTGAGAGTACTGGTGTCTGTTGAAAGCAATCATCCTTGATGACAACTGATTGAAACTGGTTTACTAAGATCTAAGCGTTGCCATTGGAGTCGTTGACAATGTAGACCTGCATTGATAATTATAAATGATGGTCTACTTTGTCAACGAGAAATTATGTTAAGATGTCCCTACTCTGCCTGTCGGATTATTTTCCTTTTGGAATTTTCTATAGTTTTTCCAAAACTTCGAGGTTCTAGCTCTTTTTTATATAGTGGCGTGCTTTTTTCTTAATTACTTATTTTACTTTTCTCGTGATTAATGGTGTTGAGTTTGAGTTGATTTCATTTTTAAAGGGATGTTTGCGTTGATGGAAGCAGTAAAATCTTCTTTGAAAGACTCCCAAAGTTCGTGGACAGAAGAGTTGTTGTTGAACATGGTGGCGATGATTCCTGATATTTCGACAGCTTTCACATTTAAGAGATCCCAGTATGCTTTAGAAAAAATGTAACAACATCTTTGTGTAGAACGGTTTGGTGTTTGAGTCAGCAACAACTATGCCATGGTCCTCTCAGGAGAATTCGATGTGGAATCGTGGGGATATTTTTTTAAAATAAGGTCAATGAGTGTGTTCTCCCTGGTGGGGTTTCCGTAGAATTGTGTAAGGTTGAAGTCAGTCGATAAGTCAATGGGCACATTTTGGATTTCTTTGTCCTGGCATTAAACAGAAAATATCGTTTATTAAAACCAAGCCACCGCACGTAAATTTCTTTAAAGTATGAACAAACGATTTAAAGGAACTTGTTCACGGTTTGGTAAATTGACAAAATTGTAGTCAATTTAAAGTTAGAATATTGCAGTGTTTTATGGGACCCAATTCCCCAAACAGACTTTAACCGCCTAGACGGTGTCCAGCAATACGTTGCCAGGTTCATCATCAGACACTGCGGCTACCGACAGTCTGGTTATGTCACAGAAATGCTACACAAGTTGGAACTCCCATCACTCCAAGACAGACGGCGTGCCCACATGTTTACGCTCTTGTACAATGTAGTGAAAGGGCAAGTACCGGCCATTTACATTGAACACTACATTATGCCTTTTATGCAATACGCGGACTATATCCATTAAAACGCAATGTGTAACCTTGTGAACAATAATTCCAAGTACTTCAAAACAATTCCACCAAACTCTGTCATCTTTTAATATGCATTGTTTTTTTAAAACCGTGATTGATTTGAACAAACTTAGTGACGGCATTGTGAACTTTGTAACAATAGAAAGACAATGCATCAAAACATCGATACTGTAACATCGCGCACTACTATACACCTTAGAGTAAAGGCCAGAAGTGGTCTCTTCGACGTATTCATCCAGATGGAGACATGCTGCGGATATGTTTTACCATTAAGAAACATTCAGCCAAGAGTGTACTGGTATAATTTTTGTTACTTTTTGTTAAAAGTCTAGGCTAGATTGAACTTTACCGGTACGCAGTTCAATCGTCCCAAAGTCTACATGCTCGCATGTGAAGAGTCGCACAAATAAAACTTGCTCAGTAAGATCGTCTGGGCCTTTATAAATGATTACCCATGTTAACATTTTCTTAATTTTTAATAAAATAAGGGACTTGGTGTGTGTAGGACTTTGACACATTGTACACAATATTAAATGAAGATTTTTCTCTTTACTTCTAGGTGACGAAAACCATATTTCCTGGCCCGTTTTGCAATCGGCAGTAGGGCTGCGTTTGTGATAATTCACAGTTCTCCCCCTTTTATTTACATATGATACTGTTGTGAAATGGAGCGAAATCGAATTTAATGCCCGAGTAAGCTAGATCTATTAGAATAAAAATGTCCTCTAAAGCTGGAAGAAATGAAGAGGAGGACATAAATAAATATTTTTCAAAGACAACAGAGCTTGTCAAGTATGGATGGGGAGGTAAAATTATCACAGTTTTGTTAATTCGGATGCTGCAATTTAGTTTTCGGACAGTTGTCGAATTTCTTGCATTTATGTGCAAATAAGTTTGTATTCCATTTACGCGAGGTCAGCATTAAAGGTAATCGTGACTACTATGAGAAGACCTGTAAATAAACTTTTAAATGAACACTCAATGAATGGCCTTTTGTTTAATTCTTTAAATAAGTCCGCTACACGAATTAGCTACTCCTATAAATATGAGGTCGATTTACATCGACCTCATATCGTTTAACGTTATTTTGCAATAGCATCGTTCCGACATGAATTCATGTCGGAAGCTTTAACGGTATCAAATTCATATAACAGCACAGAATAATCATGCAATAAATTATTAAACATAAAATATAAACATTATTTTACTAATTGCATTAGAAAAATGTTTATACAAACTTACAAGTAATGATAGTCCAGACCTTAAAACACTACCACTGTTCAAATTCCATATTGTTGCCATATAGCACTTTGTAAATTGAAAGTTGCATAATGTTACCTCATTGGTCGGTTATAAATACATTGTTTCTCTATATATAGTATTCGATTTAGACGAAAATAATAATTTACGTGGAATGTCATATTAGTTTTCCATTAAAACTTTGATCTTGCTGTGTGTGTTTATGGACGTTATTAATTATGTTATACTTATTTTTGTATTTCATTAAGAATTAGAACGTGTAGCCTTTTTTGTTAACTGTTTTTAGCAAACGATTCGCGGCTTAATAAGACACGGAAAATAGTTAAAGCGACACTTTCATTTAAAGGTTTAATGTGAACAATATTAAATGAAACCTTTTTTGGTAGTAATATATTTTATTGACATGTTAAATTCGATACTTGAAAAGGTGTTTAGTCTTTAAAAAGATGTCGCTGATATTGTTAATTTCAATAACTGTTAATATGCTTAATGTTGTGTAAGAAATTGAATAGTTTCACTGAGTTTTATTCCCGCCTAAAATCCGATATCGTAAAACGCGCAACGGTTAAGAATAAGGTCTAAATAAGTTTAAGTATTCAGATCTGAATATCAGCAGCTGTGCCAGCTGGAAGCCCCGTTTTGGCTTTAACAACCGCAAGCGAAACAACATACTTTTTTAAGTCTTGCACTTAGACTCCATGATCACAAGTATAGGTCCCTGCTGTGGCGTATGACACCATAGTGTTATTTAGTATTGGTCGGCACAGTATCTGATCATAACGAGACAATTGGTTTGTGCTGAACACAGGGGCAATAAAACCACAGATCTATCAATAAACAAGATTATTGAGATATCTTTTATTGAACACCGCGATAAAAATGCTCAAACCACGGACTCTAGATTACACGGATAAGAAACATGGCAACATTCTCAGAATCATCACTGCTATATGTGTAATCACCTAACAGTTCGTCTAAAAATAATTTATATATTTGAGTTGAAGACGATGTACTGTTGTATAAGTCTGAATAAACTATCTGTCTGCCTGTCTAAATCAAAGCCGTCATCGTCCCAGTGAAAAATAATCTGATTTTGAATAGTTGAACATGATGCCCTAATGTCAAAATACGAAATGACCCGCGTAACACCGACCGTGATTTTCAAGAATCTTTAATAAATTGATAATTTAAGGTAAATAACATTTCATATAATTATACATAATTCCCTCGTTGATAATTAACAGCAAACGGTGAATGTTTTGACACCCATTTTATTTCAAGTATGCATGCAAAGCCGAATAAAATCGAGAGGGTCCGCTATATACGCTGTTTCATCATAAATTTAACACCCTTTCTGTGTTATAAACAAGAGCTGAAATAGTTAATTTATTAAGATTTATTTATAATAAGCTTTATTGATATGTTTCGTGAACAAAATACTACAATATATCATAAAAAATATAATAATCATGGCAAAGGAAATTCAATGGCCGGTTTCTAAACAAAAGCATAATCGCCAAGACCGTAGCATCAGTTCAGTGCGTTAGGAACGCGCGCTACTTTCTTCCGCCTTCATTCCTTAATTACTTTCGTTTTTAAACAATTTTTTTTCTATCGTATACATAATTCTATTCTCCTAAGCAAGATGTAATTTTTAAAACTGAACTCCAAATATAAACGCTACAAATTGGTATTAAGTACGAACATGTCAACCGTAAATCTAGATTCTAAAACTCCAAAACGGTATGATATTTGCAAAAGTTAAAGTTATAACTCACCGGGCTGTCGAAATCAGAAGAACGCTACAAATTGGTATTAAGTACGAACATGTCAACCGTAAATCTAGATTCTAAAACTCCAAAACGGTATGATATTTGCAAAAGTTAAAGTTATAACTCGCCGGGCTGTCGAAATCAGAAGAACGCTACAAATTGGTATTAAGTACGAACATGTCAACCGTAAATCTAGATTCTAAAACTCCAAAACGGTATGATATTTTAAAAAGTTAAAGTTATCATTCGCCGGGCTGTCGAAATCAGAAAAAAAAACTTAATATATATTTATATATCTGTTTACTACGTAACGTAAGCTTTCTAATGATATATAATTTGTCAAAATCGGCCGAGAAATGAAACTATAATTCAACAAAAGACGTGAGTGGGTACATCAAAATGTATAACCTCGGCGCTACGCTGTACGCTAATTGTACAAAATCGATAGCCACAATACGGCAAAACGCGCGGAGGTAAAACATAAAATGTGTATTTCTTGTGTTTATCTCGCTATAAATCCATTAATAACAACGGGAATATACTAAAACGTATATTTTTGAAAGAGGAATTAATAAGCAACAAGATAATGTATAAACCAATAAAATCGGATGAATTGAATTTAAGATTGAATTTACTACAGTAAGGGTCAAATACTCGATTCATCTCCTAACAATATACACTCCGTGATACAACTGGTAGTTTTAACACACACATATAGGTTCCATTTAATTAAAGAGTACAGAAAGCTAAAAAGTGATGTGGTTTGTTGTACAACAACAATTGGTTATGTGTAACCTATTCAAAAAATAATTTCGTTCAAGATAATTCAATGTAATTCTATAAACGACAAACACACGAAGTGTGTTGTGTATGTTTATTTTAAAAAATGTACATAAGTGGTTTAAAAGCACAATTTTTACACATTTAAGAGGTAATCGCTCACATATATGTCTAATTAATGATAATTTTATGCATTAGCAAAGATTTATCGAGAAAAACTGAAGTTTTAGTTGAACTCAATTTGCTATAGGAAAACGACGGTAGCCGTTTAGACGTAAGCGGGGTAGCTTACGTCTAATTATTTGGACTAACGAATTAAAGGGATACTGTGTGTGATTGGGCTAGGTTTTTGAATGTGTTAATTATCTCATTCAATGCATGTGAATGATTGACTTTTTATTATTGTGCGTAAGAGTGACAACCAATAAAATAACGCATTCAAACATTTAATTTATTTATTATTTTCATAACATGAATACGGTACTTTTGGTAACTAAACAATTACAACTTTTTAGAAATGCAGCATGTTATTAAACAATTGTCTTAATTACATATCTGTGTAATATTTAAAATTTCAGAACTGCAGATATACCAATACATGCACTTATAATATATTGAGTAAATTGTATTTTTATTATATACATTTATCACATGTTTGTACATGTATAGTAATTGTTTTTTGTTTTTTCAATGAAAGATGATTGAGTTTATTTTGGGCATGCAATGTTTCATATTATTTTCAGAATTTTTTAGCAAAAAAGTGCAATTAGCGAGTCTTTGTTGTAGTATGCCTTTTTCTAGGGAAAGGTTTGACAAGCTCATTAAAATAAAGATCGTCCCTGAAATTCTGTCATGCCATTGAAGCACTACCTACCTGTTGAATAGGCAGGTAGTTCAAGTTAATTGTTAAAACTGTTGAGTATGGCAACAAACAAATAAACATAATAATGTAAAAAACGCTTGATCTAAAGGACAATTTTTTTTACATATACTACTACCATAACATTTATGACCAACATGTATTGGAAACTAGAGTAGCCAGAAAAAAATCAATTAGTAGGTGGTGCCTTACCTATTATTGAATTATTTTCATTGGGTAATGATATATTGTCATGAATAAAGATGAAGTATTAAAAACAATAGTGCCTGTCACACAAACATGATGTAAAAATTATCATTTTTTAATAGATTCTGGTAGATTTGGGTAATTTGAGTTGCCCTTAATAAGTTGTGTTTTTATTCGAGGTTATTGCCATTTATGGAAACTTAAAAATACCATTTATGTAGAAAATGTATTGTTGATACCTTTTCCCCATTTTATTTCCCCTAAAATTGTTGGTTGACTTGAAGATTTTTAAAGAAAACAAATATGTTCCCTCTTAGTCTAACAGAAGTAATAAAAAACTAACTTTGGTCCTTGCCTGATACCCATAATTGAATGTCTCATTTTGGCAGTGCTCCAGCTAGGCCTAAATTGAAGGGTGCCCCGCCCTGCCCTCCCGAACTGTCGCCCTGCCCTTTTTAGTTCCCCCCCTGCCCTTAAAAAAAAAAAATTGTGTTACATATGATAATTAATTAATCTCTTATTATATTACAAGTTATTAATGTATTCTTTGTTGTTAACATTATATTTTAATGGTTTAATAATAATGGGAATAATATATTCTAACAATTATAATAACATAAATTAATATGCAACAGGAAGCATTCCAGAAAAGCCAGCGTGGTTAATTAATTGATTAATTAATTGAAAGTGCCCTTTTGACAAAACACTGCACGTCGAAAGTGCCCTTTTGTCAAAAAAGCCCCCCTGCCCTTTTTAAATCCTAGCTGGAGCACCGTTTTGGAATACAATAATTTAAATCAGCTAAGTAAACAGTATCAAATTTAAAGAATTCAAGACTTTAATTACATGCAACAATATAATAATGAATAATTTTTCAACCATGTAATACAACAAATTGACAATCGCATTTTGCAATTTTGCAGGTGATTCACGTTTTTTTCTATATTTTCCATTTGTATCTCTGTTGCAGATTTACCAGTATTGTTGTTTATTTGCCTGTATCACTAGACAGTCACCATTTACTGTTTTAAAGGATGTTTGTTCTGACAACAGATATGTCACTTAGAGCCTATCAAGTAGCTGGGGTCAACTGGATTATTGACAGAGTCAGCAATGGACAAGGCTGCATTCTTGGGGATGAAATGGGCCTGGGAAAGACATGCCAGGTATATGCTTACATATGGAAATAACCAGAGCTAAATAGGCAGGGTTAGGTTTTGCATGGCCGATTTTGTTTCTTGGAAAACATAGAGAGTGAATTAGCCATCTATTATTGTTGTTGTTGTTGTTGTGTAAAAATCTCTTTTACTTTAATCTTGTTTCGAATTTTAATATGAATAATACACCATTCCTTAAAACCTTATTTACAAGTGAAAGTCTTAACCATACTTTCATTTTTAGCTCAGCTGTTTTCGGAGAAAACTCGAGGTATTGTTATAGCCTGCTTGTCGTGTCATGTCGTCCCCCGTAGGCGTCGTGCTAAAACCTTAACATTGGCTCTAAAATCAAAGTGCTTCCACCTACAGCATTGAAACTTCATATGTAGATGCACCTTGATGAGTTCTACATGCCACACTTATTTTTTTTGGTCACTAGGTCAAAGTCACTGTGACCTCTAAAAACAAAAAATCTGACAAGCTTTCATTTATTCAAAACGCAGATGAGCGTTGGCACCCATTATGCGGTGCTCTTGTTAAATTAAAGAAATTTATTGAAACATTCACTAGACTGGCATGACTTTTCAATCTAACTCCTTTTTAGTTGCACATATCTTTTGGTATTGTTCCCCACTGATTATTCTTGTTTTTTCACTGGTTTAAGAGATATTAATATACATTAAGAAGGGACATTTTGTTCTTTACAGACGATTGCTGTTCTGACTTACATTCATGGAAAGTCTGCATCACGACACCCTCATCTTGTTGTCTGCCCTAGATCAGTACTGGAAAACTGGCAGCAAGAATTCAAAAGGTAACCAGTGCTCAAGATAATCTCTATATAGAGGGTTAATGCACACTCATAGCAGAATTGATGGTTGTAATTGTTAATTTGGCCCAATAGTTACAGGGCTAAATGTACTTCATTTTCAAAGACATTCATTTGAACTTCATAAATTAATTTATCTTCTTTCTAAAAATGCAGAAATAAAAACAAAGCCCTGTTTTCAAAAAAATATGTGGAAAGGTTGTGTTCTAAATTATTTCAATAAGTATAATTATACTTTTTGAAATTAAATATTTTAATGTACTCTGTGTTTTCTCATTGACATTTGCCAAATCTTAAATTGGGTTTAAAGCCCCAAAGCCACTTATGCTTTTCCTTGTAGTGACCATTTCAAGGCTTTGACCACAGTTTTATTCATAGGGGTTTGTTTTTGTCCTGTTTTTATGCCCCTGGTTCGAATGATCAGGGGTATGTTGTTTTTTGCCTGTCTGTCTGTCTGTCATTCATTCATTCATTCATTGTGTGCGTCCCTTTGGTCTTATTTATAAGACGCGCAAAGAATTTAGAGATACTATTTATATGGGCTTAATTCTTTGGAACGTCTTATCGGGGAAAAGTCAAAAATATGTTGGAAACCAGAAAGTTTAAATTTTCATCGATTTGCATATAATTGCAAAATTACATTACCAACTCATTCAGTTTTAGTTCAGAAGTCCATTTTTACCTCAAATATCGTCGAATTGAAGTTGGAAAGGCATACATTCTTCAGTTAAACTTCTGCTTAAATCGCAATCCAATCACTGACCTGTAGCCATGTCATGAAACTGATTTGAATATGAACCAATCAGATGAAGGCATTACGGTGTAACGTGTACGCATAATTTTATTTAACATGAGCTTTTTATGTCTCCCACTATAGTAGTGGGGGACATATTGTTTTTGCCCTGTCTGTTGGTTGGTCTGTTGGTTGGTTGGTTGGTTGGTTTGCGCCAACTTTAACATTTGCAATAACTTTTGCAATATTGAAGATAGCAACTTGATATTTGGTATGCATATGTATCTCATGGAGCTGCACATTTTGAGTGGTAAAAGGTCAAGGTCAAGGTCATCCTTCAAGGTCAAAGGTCAAATATATGGGTCAAAATCGCTCATTTAATGTACACTTTTGCAGTATTTCAATATTTAAGATAGCAACTTGATATTTGGCATGCATGTGTATCTCATGGAGCTGCACATTTTGAGTGGTGAAAGGTCAAGGTCAAGGTCATCCTTCAAGGTCAGATGTCAAATATATGTGGCCAAAATCGCTCATTGTATGAGTACTTTTGCAATATTGAAGATAGCAACTTGATATTTGGCATGCATGTGTGTCTCATGGAGCTGCACATTTTGAGTGGTGAAAGGTCAAGGTCAATGTCATCCTTCAAGGTCAGAGGTCAAATATATGTGGCCCAAATCGCTTATTTTATGAATACTTTTGCAATATTGAAGATAGCAACTTGATATTTGGCATGCATGTGTATCTCATGGAGCTGCACATTTTGAGTGGTGAAAGGTCAAGGTCAAGGTCATCCTTCAAGGTCAAATATATGGGTCAAAATTGCTCATGTAATGTCAGTTCTGCAATATTGAAGCTAGCAATTTTATATTTGAAATGCATGTGTATCTCATGGAGCTGCACATTTTGAGTGGTGAAGGGTCAAGGTCAAGGTCATCCTTCAAGGTCAAACATCATATAGGGGTCAAGGTCATCCTTCAAGGTCAAACATCATATAGGGGGACATTGTGTTTCACAAACACATCTTGTAACACCGACTTTTACCTAACTAGATCTAGTATGCTAATCTTTGTCGATTTAATAAGCATATGTTCAAAACAGATATGGTGCATTTCTATTCACTGTTCTAAGTTTCAGCAAGTTTTTATGCATGTCTTTTTCGCACCTCTGTCTGTGTTGTTTTATTTACTTACATCCTACGTTACATAGGAGGACGGTATACTGTACGATCTGTATCAAAATTATTTGTGTACAGTATAAAAATAAAAGATGTAATTTATTTCAGAACTTTTTAAATGTCAATTTAGAAAAAAAAATAATGCTAAATTAATCCAGAAAAGTATAACATCGGTTTACTATGTAACGCTCTGCACCACAACAGACGAACGCAAACTGTATTTAACGCTGTTTATTCTCCCACTTTAAACCAGATGCTTTACATCGAGGTCGTGTTATCGATTTATATCTACACAGCGAGCGAATCGAGAGATATTGAAAAATTGAAAATTGGTTGGAATTTAATTGATCAGGCGTGCAAAATTCAAAGTGTCATTACATAATTTCTACGGAACATTATCGAGAAATGAATTATCTACACAGGTATGTTAATATTATTGCAATCGGTTGATATTAAGTGTCTTATATCGGGGCTTGAATGTTGCGCACAAAATCCTTGCGCAACAATAAAGACAAAGAACAAAAAATTCCCACCATTAATTTGGTCTTTCCCCCTTTGTACGCTCCAAATATTACCCATATAAAAAGTAGCTTAATATTTAAGAGTGTCAAAAATTTGGACTCTGCGTCCCTTTAACTTTAACCTTGCTCATAACAAGTGCTGATATGATTGATATCCTGCTGATGCAACTCGAATTTTGATTTGTTATGCTCCCTCAAAAATTTTCGTTGGACCATAATAGTCGCCCAAAATTTTTGGGGGGAGCATAATAGTTGCCGCTTCGTTTGTCCTTGCGTGTGTCCGTCCGTGCACAATTTTGTCCGGGCTATTTCTCAGCAATTAATGATCGAAATTCAATTAAACTTTATGGGAAGCTTCACTACCAAGAGAAGATGTGCATATTATCAACCGGTTCTGGTCAGATGATTTTTCACAGAGTTATGGCCCTTTGAAATTTTTTATAAACTGTACATATGGTGCAATTATTGTCCCCTAACTACTGACTGGAATTCAATGAAGCTTTATGGGAGCCTTAACTACCTTGAGGAGATGCGCATGTTATTTGTGGGTTCTGGTTAGATGATTTATTTAGAAAGTTATGGCCCTTTGAAATATTTAAGTTGCTAAACCATCCATCGTATTATTTTGTACAAAGTTATGCCCCTCAAGACGTTTTCTTTTATCTGAATATTTATTGCAATATTGTGACAAGAAAAACTTTGGGGAGCATCACCCGTCTCCGACGGTTTCTTGTTTATATTTGTCTCAGCTTTTTGAAGGAAAGAATGTACATGTACCACCATTTATTTTTCTGTGCAAGCTGTTTACATGGTTTATATTAAAATCAATTTTCTAAACTCAGAAACTTTTTTTAATTTGGCTTAGTATTATGTCCATTTGCATCCTTGTAGCCACAAGACATACACAGTTGAAATATGGCACATCTTCGTTAGAAGGATGCTACTTTATTTCTAGGCCTTTTCCTGACATGTCTACAGGTCCGTTAAACGGAACCTTTCACAAAACAAAATGTTTAAACAAATTCCAATTAAAGAAAACAAATACAATTTGGAAAAAAGTGCATTATGATTATTATATCTCAATTTTATTTCAATTACATTTTTTAACCAGGTTTTCCGAAGGAAAAAAACTGGTTATTAGATTGGCGAATGCGGGCGGGCTGGCGGGCTGGCTGGCTGGCTGGCGGGCTGGCGGAATAAGCTTGTCCGGGCCATAACTATGTCGTTCATTGTCAGATTTTAAAATCATTTGGCACATTTGTTCACCATCATTGGACGGTGTGTCGCGCGAAATAATTACGTCGATATCTCCAAGGTCAAGGTCACACTTTGAGTTCAAAGGTCAAAAATGGCCATAAATGAGCTTGTCCGAGCCATAACTATGTCGTTCATCGTCAGATTTTAAAATCATTTGGCACATTTGTTCACCATCATTGGACGGTGTGTCGCGCGAAATAATTACGTCGATATCTCCAAGGTCAAGGTCACACTTTGAGTTCAAAGGTCAAAAATGGCCATAAATGAGCTTGTCCTGGCCATAACTATTACTTTAATTCACTTAATTTTGCTCTTATAATTTGGATTATTTATAATTTGGATTATTAAAAAGAGTTGTATTAAATCACCGTAGTTAAACCCAAATCAGTGGAATTTCGGCTTGAAAAAAGCACAATCCCATAATTTCCATTTTTCCAAAAAAGTGCCAGGAAAAGGCCTGATGACAGTGGTGTTATTTATAGAATTGCATGTCATAGATTTAATTAACATTCCAACTTTTTTAACCTATGTTAGCAAGTGCATATATTATACTTTTATTGAAATTTCTGAAAGATGGTAGTGACCTTAAAACCACTCTTTTTGAAATGTACAGGTTTGCCCCTGGCTTGAAAACTCAGATATTTATTGGAGAGAAGGAGCAACGCCAGGAACTTGCAGCAAAAATCACGAAAGAAAGACGCAAGGGTCACATTGAGTTTGATGTACTCATCACCACATATGAGGTAGCTAGAGAGGTTAATTTAAGGTTAGATAGTTAACCTTTTATCACTTAGATACGCACTGTGATGCATTAATTGTCATCCCTTAGAAAACCAAAATAAATGAATGACCAGTCTTACTAGATTCATGTTTTAAAGGCTTAATTTTATGCCTTATGATACTGAGGAGCAGCAAAGCACATAAAAACCTGAACAGACTGCGAGTTACTCGCACGTTGTTCTGGTTTTTAATGCTGGTTGCATGTAGCTGTATTACCATTTTCTCTTTGCTTTTCCACTCTATGTAAGAGGAAAAAGGTTAAATGGAGAAAAATATTGGTAATAGTGAATATTTATTGGTGTTTCTGTAACTTTCATGGTTTTTCATTGCAGTGTAATTTAAAGGTAAATAAAAAGGACAGTCTACTGCTTGGCTTATTTTCCAGAAAAAAGTGAATTATGTTTCTTTGTCTTTGTCTTTTTGTCCACAGATTGTAGGTAATAAATTGGGTTTTTCTGTTTCAAAACATGTGTTTGCACAAGTAGTATATTTTTTTTTCCATTAACAAAAACTACTGTATTCTGTTGCTATTTTTCTTGTTCATTGATATAGGGATAATACACGTTTTCAAGGGCATGATCATCTGCAGGCGCTCGAAAAATCTGTTCCAGGAACGGATTTTGAGAGCGCCTGCAGATGATCATGTCCGAGAAAATGTGTATTTTCGCTATTATTGCATAAACAAATCACACATACCAAAATAGTTTTAAATAACAGTGAAATCAATATGTTTTGTTCATTCAACATCGACAAAGTAATTTGATTATTTCAATACAGTTAAAGGTTGTGTTTTACATATGCCTCACTCTGTCATCATCCGAAATGACGAGCCCTTACCTTCGGATAGGCAGTTTTTGATTTAAAATGTGTTTAAACAGTGGATTAATGCAAAGTTGAAATACAGCCGCGCAAAGTTAGAAATGAGGAATTAATTTGGAATTTACAGCAGGAACATTGAAGGTACATAAACACTTACATTTCCAGCATAGTCTTTTGAAAATGTTGAGTTAATAACCTTAACTTCATTGACGTTGCCAATAAAATAAAGCTGTTGTCAAGAGAGTGCAGATAGTATAACTTGAAAAGTGGATTGAAATAGTCATTATCCCTGCATGCATGAGGAAACTGGTGCTTATTCAGTTCCCCATTTATGCTTGGAAAGTCATCGAAGGCTGGAGAAGGTAAGTAACTGCTCGTGAACCAGATTATGGATATGAAAAACACACAACAGGACTTGAACGGCACGTGAATTGCATTGTTGATACACGATTTCTCCCATTAAAGCCCTCCTTTTGCCAAGTTTCTGCACCCCGCCAGAGGGCATTATAGATAGAGTTTATGCAATAATATTTATTCATCAATAGATGTAAAATGCATGATTTTGTTTCCATGCATTCAAGGCAGGGATTTACATGTAAGAAAAATATTTTTATTTATTTTAACCTTCATCATTTTATGTATGAATGAGTTTGTGAATTATTTTGCAGATCTGCCTGAAGGATTCTACATTTCTCCACTCTCTTGAATGGAACGTTTTGGTGGTAGACGAAGCCCACAGGCTCAAGAACCTTAACTCTCTACTGTACAAGACTCTCTCAGAGGTGTGCTGGTATATTCACTCAATCTATTCTCACTGTATCACCAGAAGTGGCGACATAAAGGGGCAACTGTGGGGAAGGGGCATAATGGTTGTGTCCAAAATAATTTGTGTAGACAATTACAACTACTGGTATTTATAATTAAACATTTGGGAATTCTTTTGAATTCTGTGTTTCATTCATTGCATTTGTGACCCTTAAGTTGTACAGACTATAACTTTAAGGCCTAGTTAAAGCTAGCATGAACCAATGATTTTTTCAAACATAACTAATTGATATAAAATGCTTGCAGGAATAATATTTAAGGTTTAAGAATGCATTTTCTTTTTGTTTTATGGATTTAAAAAAAAAAATAATAGAATTGTTCGGCAACAAGGGGTTAGGCACTTTAAAATAATGTAAATAATTTTCTAACAAAAAACTGGTACCATGTATAGCATGAAAAAATAATTGTTTAAAACATAATTAATTGATGACAACTGAGTGCAGAGATAATATCTAGGGTCTAATAAAGCATTTTATGTTTGTTTTAATAGGTTACTCTGAAAATTCTATTTTGCATGATGTTGTTTGCAACAAGGGGTTATGAACTTTAAAAAATGTTATTGTTTTTTTAGACCAAACTGGTGCTATGATGATTCTGGATGACATGCACTTCACCAAAACATTACGAATTATATTCACTAAAAATACAACTTTTGATCAGAAAATTCATATATAATGATGTTTACTTTTTTTTTCAACAAGCATAAAGCCTTTTTTACTTTTTTTTATTCATTTTTCAATATTTTATGACTAAAGCTGAGCCTTAAGGCGTATTTATAAGCATTTATAGACAGTGTTCCTCACCAAAATCCAGGAATTATTACTTTTTATTCATTTGTGTAATGGTATACAATAATTTCGTGGTAGAATATTTGAGAAAAACATTAGAAACGAAAACTTGTCAGCTGAAATTTTCAATATGGTTATGGAAATTACCGATCGTCGGTTTCCGAAAAACAATGTGTCGCGGTTTCAGCAAAATACAATGGTTGCGCCCAAAGATATTGGTGTTTCTGACCATAACTGGTTGATAAATTAATGATTATGATTCTCATTTGATAAAATGGTGATTTCATGGCTAATAAACTTGAAATATGCAAGGTCGCCGTGGTGTAATGGATATGGTGTCCGCCTAGCGACCGGGAGGTCACGGGTTAGATCCCCACTGTGGGAGCGTTCTTTAGATCTCCCCCAAAGACACCAAGTACTGGTTCTAGGCCCAGGAAACGGACTTGAGAGCGTTTATATAAGCCTTAGGCTTTCGATGCAATCGAGCTAAAATAAATAGGTTTAAACTAAAAATATGCAAGCTTCTCTGTTGTTTGGCATATGTCTGGCGATACATCTGTACAATCGGTAATTTCCGTAACGACTTGTTAAATTGTAGCAGATACAAGTTTAAATTAAAAAAATTATTTTTTACACAAATATTTTACAACTTTCTTGCTTAATACTAATACATGAATGATTTAAAAGTAATATTGCATTGTTTTCAGCCAGGAACACTGTCTATTACCGCAAAAAAAAACTTACTCAACTTTTTGGTTTACAATTTTTACTTTCTAAATAGCTTGCATGCTGCATGGCATTGAATGTTCCGCAAGATAAATATCTTGACTTTATTTATTGGATGATTTTGGACTGTTTCATCCAATCAGAAAAGAGCTTTTAAATTAAGACCCATGTTAAGCGAGATAATAAAGTACCACTTTTTGTACACTGCCAATTTGTGACATCACAAGTTGCCTCCCTTGTTGGTTCATGCCATTAAAGCTTCCTTTATTTGTCCCCCCCGCCATGGCTTTTTCTTACCATTTTTGTAATAAGACCTGTTCTTGTGAAATAGTGCATTTATTATAGGGTCATTTTACCTAAAAATGGTTAAAACTTCTATTGCTTGATTTATACTTTTTGAATAATTATTGACACAACTTATATATAACAGAAAATACTATACATAAATATATCAGTTAAATGGATATTACAACTTGAAAGTTTTTATTGTTATATTATTTAGCTCTATTTGACAAACATCTGAGATTGAAACCATCAATTAGGAAGTTTGGGACTGGGTTTGAGAAAAAAAATTTATCATTGGTCATATGACCAAATTACAGCTATAAAATCAGCAAAAAAAACCAACCCTGCCTGCTAAAGAAAATCAAAACGAGTGATAGCAATTCCTCACTGCATCACCAACATTCAGGTGGAAAGTATTGTCCCTGATTTGTCTGTGCGGACTGCATAGGCTTATCTTGGTAGACGCTTTACGCACATGCATTTAACCCAGTTTTTTGAGAACGAGGCTGAATCTCTGTTTCTTCCTCAGTGGGACTTCACCACGAGTGTCCTGCTCACTGGGACCCCGGTGCAGAACAATCTCCGTGAACTCTATGCACTGCTCAGCTTCATAGCGCCCAAGAAATTCCCGCCCTCTGACCACGAGGATTTTGAGGATCGGTTTTCAAAAGTTGAAAAATCTGGTAAGATAGGTGTCAGAAATGACCGATGCTTTCTTAGAGTGATGGAGTTTAGATTGACATCAAAGAGTTTAGGTTGAAGTAGAAATAAAATGGATGAAGACTGGAGATTGACATATAGTTCAAATTGACGTTCAGTTTAGATTGACATTATAGAGTTTAGGTCGACGTAGAAATAAGATTAAATGTAGATTGGAGATTTACATGTAGTTCAAATTGACATTCAGTTCAGATTGACATTAAAGAGTTTAGGTTGACGTAGACATAAGATTGACGTAGAGTGGAGATTGACATTGAGTTAAGATTGACATACATGTGTGTACATGTTTTGCTTGACGTAGAGTTAAAATTGACATGCATGTTTAGACGTAGAGTGAAGATTGACGTAGAGTTAAAATTGACATGCATGTTTAGATGTAGAGTGAAGATTGACGTAGAGTTAAGATTGACATGCATGTTTAGATGTAGAGTGAAGATTGACACAGAGTTAAAATTGACATGCATGTTTAGATGTAGAGTGAAGATTGACACAGAGTTGAGATTGACATGCATGTTTAGATGTAGAGTGAAGATTGACACAGAGTTAAAATGGACATGCATGTTTAGATGTAGAGTGAAGATTGACATGCATGTTTAGATGTAGAGTTAAAATTGACATGCATGTTTAGATGTAGAGTAAAGATTGACACAGAGTTAAGATTGACATGCATGTTTAGATTGACATGGAGATATGGTTGACATAGAAATAAGATTAGAGTTGAACTTTGAGTTGTTGAACTTGTATAGATCTATATGAAAAGTGAACATCAATTTTACTATGTTGTTGAAGTTAATGTTAGGAACATCTTTATTTTTACGTTATGCAACAGATTGATGATTTGGATCACTGTGTGGTCTAGTATGCTCCTTTATAAAAATTCCAAATTGAATGACATTTTGTGGTACCTTATTTCTTCTATAAGATAGTTGTTGATATCCTTTTGAAGCTTTGATGCTACACAAGAAAGTGAAGCCATACATAGTTCTAAATCCCAAGAATGAATTACTGTAGGTAGTCTTTCTCTGGTTAAATATTCCTTGAAATCTTATTCCAGCCAAGAATTTTTAACGATGAAGTATTGAATTGCAAGTTTGATGTACACAGGAAGTATTGTTTGATGTACACAGGAAGTGTCTGATGTACACAGGAAGTGTTTGATGTACACAGGAAGTATTGTTTGATGTACACAGGAAGTATTGTTTGATGTACACAGGAAGTATTGTTTGATGTACACAGGAAGTATTGTTTGATGTAAACAGGAAGTATTGTTTGATGTACACAGGAAGTATTGTTTGATGTACACAGGGAGTATTGTTTGATGTAAACAGGAAGTATTGTTTCATGTACACAGGAAGTATTGTTTGATGTACACAGGAAGTATTGTTTGATGTACACAGGAAGTATTGTTTGATGTATACAGGAAGTATTGTTTGATGTACACAGGAAATATTGTTTGATGTACACAGGAAGTATTGTTTGATGTACACAGGAAGTATTGTTTGATGTGCACAGGAAGTATTGTTTCATGTACACAGGAAGTATTGTTTGATGTACACAGGAAGTATTGTTTGATGTACACAGGAAGCATTGTTTGATGTACACAGGAAGTATTGTTTGATGTACACAGAAAGTATTGTTTGATGTACACAGGAAGTGTTTGATGTACACAGGAAGTGTTTGATGTACACAGGAAGTATTGTTTCTCTTATTGAGCCTTGCTCTGTAAGACTGGTCTTAATGCATGTTTGTAAAGGGCAATCCAAAATTAGTCTGTGGAGTCTTCACTGGCTTATCAAGGACAACATTTTCCACTTACACAGGACTATCATTTAATAGAGACATCCTTTAAATGAACAATTCACTAAAAGCTGAAAGTCTTTTACCTGTTAAGCCTGTAAACTGTACAGTCTGTCTTTTTTTTTTCTTTTTTTTTCCACATTAATACACATGTAGCGCCCTTTTCATACTGTATGTGCGTTAAGAGGCGCTTCACTTTTTTCCACTGGTCACTGGGCCATAAGTCGTCCGTTAACATATTTGGCGCAGTATGCAGCCACGGCACATTGGCTTATTGCCCTCACAGGTACCCATTTATACACCTGGGTGGAGAGGAGCAAATGTGGGATAAATTTTTGCTCAGGGAAATTCCTGTGGTCAGGGCGGGATTGGAACAAGGGACCTCTCGATCTCTAAGCCAGCTTCCTACCATTAGACCACTGCTCCCATTTATCTGGGATGACACTTTACAAACACGTACTAAGCTCAGTTTTCCCAGAACGAGGCTGATGTTATTCCTTGATATCTGATTCCAGCAGCATGCAATCTTCTTCCTTAATATCTGATTCCAGCAGCATGCAATCTTCTTCCTTGATATCTGATTCCAGCAGCATGCAATCTACTTCCTTGATATCTGATTCCAGCAGCATGCAATCTACTTCCTTGATATCTGATACCAGCAGCATGCAATCTACTTCCTTGATATATGATTCCATCTGATTCCAGCAGCATGCAATCTACTTCCTTGATATCTGATTCCAGCAGCATGCAATCTACTTCCTTGATATTTGATACCAGCAGCATGCAATCTACTTCCTTGATATATGATTCCATCTGATTCCAGCAGCATGCAATCTACTTCCTTGATATCTGATTCCAGCAGCATGCAATCTACTTCCTTGATATCTGATACCAGCAGCATGCAATCTACTTCCTTGATATATGATTCCATCTGATTCCAGCAGCATGCAATCTACTTCCTTGATATCTGATTCCAGCAGCATGCAATCTACTTCCTTGATATCTGATACCAGCAGCATGCAATCTACTTCCTTGATATATGATTCCATCTGATTCCAGCAGCATGCAATCTACTTCCTTGATATCTGATTCCAGCAGCATGCAATCTACTTCCTTGATATCTGATACCAGCAGCATGCAATCTACTTCCTTGATATATGATTCCATCTGATTCCAGCAGCATGCAATCTACTTCCTTGATATATGATTCCAGCAGCATGCAATCTACTTTCTTGATATCTGATTCAAGCAGCATGCAATCTACTTCCTTGATATCCGATTCCAGAAGCATGCAATCTACTTCCTTGATATCTGATTACAGCAGCATGCAATCTACATCCTTGATATCTGATTCCAGCAGCATGCAATCTACTATGGCGCACCAAAGGGGTCGAAACTTTAACTTCTGCTGCAGCAGAAAAAGAATTCTGCTCGAGCAGCATTTAAATGCTGCTTGAGCAGGAAATTGCTGCTCGAGCAGCATTTTTTCTGCTGCAACAGAAACATCCTGCTCGACCAGCATTTATTTTTAGATTATGGCTTCAGCAAATCAGAATCAGATTACACATAGGCATAAATCATGTAACGTTTGAGCAATTGATAAACCAAATTTGCATGTTCCTACATAACTTGTAGATTTTAAAGCTTAATTATTATTTTATGAACAAGTACGAATTAAGGATGATAATTTAATAATAATTGATTAAAACACAGATTATGAGTTTGTTGCAGTTTTTAGCTCACCTGAGCACAACGTGCTCATGGTGAGCTATTGTGATCGCCTTTTGTCCGTTGTGCGTCTTGCATCGTCAACATTTACCTTGTTAACACTCTAGAGGCCACATTTATTGTCCAATCTTCATGAAACTTACTCAGAACATGTGTCCCAACAATATCTTGGACGAGTTAGAAAATGGTTCCGGTTGATTGAAAAACATGGCCGCCAGGGGGCGTGGCAGTTTGCTATAGTAAAACCTTGTTAACACTCTAGAAGTCACATTTATTGTCCGATCTTCATGAAACTTTGTCAGAACATGTGTCCCAATAATATCTTGGACGAGTTCGAAAATGGTTCCAGTTGGTTGAAAAACATGGTTGCAAGGGGGCGTGGCAGTTTTCCTTATATGGCTGTAGTAAAACCTTGTTAACACTCTAGAAGTCACATTTTTAGTCCAATCTTCATGAAACTTTGTCAGAACATGTGTGCCAATAATATCTTGGACGAGTTCGAAAATGATTCCGGTTGGTTAAAAAACATGGCCACCAGGGGGCGTGGCAGTTTTCCTAATATGGCTATAGTAAAACCTTGTTAACACTCTAGAAGTCACATTTTTAGTCCAATCTTCATGAAACTTGGTCAAAACATGTGTCCCAATAATATCTTGGACGAGTTCGAAAATGGTTCCAGTTGAATGAAAAACATGGCCGCCATGGGGCGGGGCAGTTTTCCTTATATGGTTTTAATGTATGGTAAAACCTTGTTAACACTCTAGAAGTCACATTTGTGGTCCAATGCTCATGAAACTTGGTCAGAATATTTGAATTAATAATATCTGGGCTAAGTTCAAAAATGGTTGAGATCAGTTAAAAAACATGGCCGCAAGGGGGCGTGGCATTTTTCCTTAAATGGCTATTTACTACAAAACCTTGTTAACACTCTAGAAGTCACATTTATTATCCAATCTTTATGAAACTTGATCTGAACATTTTTTTCTAACAATAGCTTGAGTGAGTTTGAAAATGGTTATGGTTTGTTGAAAAACATGGCCGCCAGGGGGGGGGGGGGGGCAGTTGTCCTTATATGGCTTTAGTGAAAACTTGTTGACACTATATTAGCCACATTTATTGGCCAATCTTCATGAAACTTGGTCAGAACGTTTGTCCCAATGAAATTTTGCCAGAGATTAAAGCTGGGTCATATGAGCTCAAAAATTTGGTCACAAGGTCAAATATAAAAAAAAAACATATTAAAAGTCACTTTTTTGGTCCAAAATAATCTTCATGAATCAGCTTGCATTTTTTTCAGAATAGTCTAGTTCCTTTGGCTTTCAGGTGAGCGTCTTAGAGCCTGATGGCCCTCTTGTTCTAAAGTTTTTATCAGGTCTATTTCTGTAGAGGTAGCTTAAGTCGTCCGTTGGTAAGCTCAAATTTGATTGGCTGACGGGTTCAAGGGCTTATTCTAAAAATAAATGCTGGTCGTGCAGGATTTTTCTGCTGCAGCAGAAAAAAATTCTGCTCGGGCAGGAATTTTGCTGGTCGAGCAGCATTTTTTTAAGCTGCAGCAGAAGTTAAAGTTTCGACCTCGTTGGTGCGCCATAATTTACGTCCTTGATATCTGATTCCAGCAGAATGCAATCTACTTCCTTGATATCTGATTCCGGCAGCATGTAATCCACTTCCTTGATATCTTATTCCAGCAGCATGCAATCTACATCCTTGATATCTTATTCCAGCAGCATGCAATCTACTTCCTTGATATTTGATTCCAGCTGCATGCAATGTACTTCCTTGATATCTGATTCCAGATGCATGCAATCTACTTCCAGCATCTGTGTTACACAAGCTTCTGAAGCCGTACCTACTGCTGCGTCGCAAGAACGAGGTGCTAAAGGACCTGCCTAACAAATCCCAGGTTGTTCTTACCCATGGGATCTCCAAGCTCCAGGTCAAACTCTACAAAGCGATTCTCACCAAGGATGTCGGTAGGTGGATATTCTGAAATGTGGGATAAAGTGAATGCGGAGGCTTGGTTGTGTTGTGTTAATATTTTGGGCACCTTTTAGGGGAAAAGGGTACCTAGTTTGATATCAGAAGTTTATCAACATAAATTTCTCCAATAGCTGGTCAAAGTTTACATGGTCGTACTAATGATGTTGTTAGGTATTTTTGTGTATATGACTTCCATTGAGGTCCAAATTAACATAAATAAAAAAAGGTGTGCATATGGTGTACTGAAAATATAAAACCTATTTACTTAACATAACTGCAATAACCAGCAAAAATATAAAAGCAAAAGCTTTTGTAATGTAACATTTTTCTTAAAGAATGTGTTGTATGCATTCAATATCAGTATAATTTTGTGTTCTTCTGTACGGCTACCAAGATATAGGTTAAACTTTATTTGTATTGTGAACACCCATTTGTAATAGTTGAAAACATGAATGTTTGATTTGTTTTTAAAGCATATGTTTTCATGATTGGTGATAAATGAGCTTTTATTATGCCCCCTTTCGAAGAAGAGGGGGTATATTGTTTTGCTGGATGTCGATCGGTTTGTCGGTAGACCAGTTCATTTCCGATCAATAACTTGTGACAAAGGGACCGATTGGCTTGATACTTCACATGTGCATTGGCCTTGGATAGTGGATGACCCCTAATGAAATTTGGGTCACTAGGTCAAAGGTCAAGGTCACTGTCACAATAGTAATGAAAATTGTTTCCAATCAATAACTCATCAACGAATTGACCGATTGGCTTGATACTTCACATGTACATGTACATTTGCCTTGGAAGTAGATGACCCCTACATAAATTGGGGTCACTAGGTAAAAGGTCAAGGTCACTATCACAATAAGTGTGAAAATTGTTTCAATCCAATCCATTACTTGTCAAATTATTGCCTGATTGGCTTGTCAATAACTTGTCAAGAAATTGCCGGATTGGCTTGATACTTCACATGTGCATTGCATTTGACAGTAGATGAAATTAGGGTCACTAAGTCAACGGTCAAAGTCACTGTCATAATAAGTGTGAATTTCATTTCCGATCGATAACTTGTCAATGAATTGACTGATTTGCTTGATACTTGTGCATTGGCCTTGGACAGTAGATGACCCCTATTGAAATTGGAGTCACTAGGTCAAAGGTTAAGGTCACTGTCACAATAAGTGTGAACATTGGTTCCGATCAATAACTCGTCAATAAATGGACCGATTGGCTTGATACTTCCCATGTGCCTTGGCCTTGTACATTAGATAACCCATATTGAAATTGGGGTCACTAGGTCAAAGGTCCAGTTCACTGTCACAATAAGTGTGAAAATCGTTTCCAATCAATAACTCGTCAACAAATTGACAGATTGGCTTGATACTTCGCATGTGCATCGGCCTTGGACAGCAGATGACCCCTAATGAAATTGGGGTTACTAATTTAAAGCCCTGTGTGGGGGGGTGGTTGCATATGTCTCCTATCACTGAACTCTTGTTGTACAATAGTTTTGAAGTGTTGTGTCACAAACTTACCTGTCTTGTATTTACAAATGTTGAAGATTTCTCTATTTCTTCGCACAGATTTTTGTAATACCGGTATATACCTTTGTAAGGCTATAATTTACTTACACTATGAAATTGCAGGAGTAACATTTTTCAGTCTTTGCAGTAGTTGCAGTATTTGCACTGATGCCAGTGTTTTGTAAATTGTCTTCCAAACAGTGCAGTGAAAATTCAGTATTTTTTATGAAAACCATGTATTAGTAATTTTCAAAGTTTGAAACTTACAAAAAAAATTCTTATGTGTTGTAAATCTCTACTTGTTGTGCAATATGTTTCAGCAACGTTTGAGAGCAGAAATACTTTAGGCAGACAAACCACAGCCTTCCATGAAACTGACACATAAATTGTCATAAATCTCTTGATGAATGTGGTACAATGTGTTCCAGGAGTGTTTGAGAGCAGCACGGCTCCAGGCAGACAAACCACCAGCCTTATGAATATTCTGATGCAGCTGAGGAAGTGTGTTAATCACCCATACCTCTTTGATGGTACGTCGTAGTGTTGGAATGATTTTGGTGCAAATATTATTTCCACCTTAGTGTTGCATTGATTTTGGTTCAAATGGTATTACAATCTAAGTGAAGGATTGATTAAAAGACCTACTGTTTTAGTTCAGTAAAACGAAGTGTGCTGTGTCAAGTATAGCCAAGTTCTTATAAAAGCTTTGAAAATGAATTACCATAGCAGATGTGAACAATTAGTTAGAGTCACTTCCAACATTACACATGTGATTTCCATTGAGGTTCAAATAAAAATAAAATAAAAATGTGTGCATATGATGCACTGTAAATATGAAACCTATTACAGAACTGCAATAACAAGGAAAAGCACACACAGTACCCTCAAAAATAGGTACCGCACAATCAGTATAGTCTAATTAGCCATGACACTTATCCCCCAAACGTGTTTGTTTGCTAATAAGATACTTTCTTTAAACACAAAAAAACATGAAAGTGGAAAGTGTCATCTCTGATAAGCCTGTGTGTACTGCACTGGCTAATCTGTGACAACAATTTACACACATGCATTAAGCCCAATTTCCCAGAGAGATGCTTATTTAGTTAAACATAAAAACATGAAATACTCCTGCCTCCATGACAACCGCAGGTGTTGAGCCGGAGCCATTTGCCCTTGGAGAGCACCTGGTAGAGGCAAGTGAGAAGCTGGTGGTGATAGACAAGCTGCTGAAGCACCTGAAGGCTACAGGACACAAGGTGCTCATGTTCTCCCAGATGGTCCGCATGCTGGACATACTGCAGGACTATCTGGGATATCGAGGTAAGTGGGTTAGGGAAGGAGAAACTACCGGTACTAGTCCATTTGACAGTTTTGTTTGTAGGGGAACTGGGCTTGTGCCTGTTATTTCTAATAATCTGCTTGAGTCAGTAAGATTACTACAACCCATGCGAAAGACAAAAAAATCTTACCGGACATGAGGTCTGATGACTTTTAAAAGTTACCGGACCTCACCAGATTTTACCGGTTCTCGTTGTTCTTTAGTAACCAAACAATAAAGAATACCACTATAGAGTTAATTTTTATTATTATAACGTTCACATTGTTAAACAATTAACATTATAAAATAACCACTTAATTAAACCCTGTTCTATGAAAACGTTCAATTAAATGTGGAGAAAGCTTTGCGATTCTTAAACACAAGTCATCTCAGAGGGAGCTATCACGTGATGATGTGGACGTCTGTGCCGAAACTGGTATTTTTCGCAGTTTTATTTCCTTTATAACTTTTGTTTACATTTTAAATGCAGCTCACTTTCCAGCCATATCTGATATGATATCAGTAAGAAAGTGATAAGTGACTTTACTTGCTACGAATGTTCTTAGCGGGAGCTGTAATTTTGTGATCCCACTTAAGAAATTTATATAGAAAAAAGTGGTGATATAGAGCGTTG